>NC_084976.1:5436881-5702549 GCF_963691925.1 Scomber scombrus
GTTGCCAAAACCCTCTTCAATGACGAGTGCCTCAAACCTTGCCCTCGGTGTCAGCACCCTGCAAGGTGTCACTCAGTGAAAGGGGAGGGTGTGTGCAGCAGTGCTGATTGTGGCTTCCAGTTTTGCACGGCCTGCTTATGCGCTTTCCACGGCTCTAGAGAGTGCGGCAGCCTGTCTGTCGGCCGTCGCAAGAAGGACACACTTCTTCCAGGAAGTGCTCAAAGCAAGCGGAACGTTAGGAGACTATGAGTCCAAAGTGGACTACATTCCCGTTTGCGATGCCAAAGTCACTTTTGTATTTTTGCTGCTGAATGGTGAATGGTCTTACCCATGAAGCAACTTATTTGTAGCCAGTACAAGAGATCGATTCTTGTACTCGTCGATGTGTCTTTATGCTCTTTATGCTTTTGTGCCTATCTATGTACTGTATTTTTCCAAATTTTTCAACACAATTCTTACTTGTGAGTTTTTAATTATGAATGTGGAGGAAGTCTCACCAGCAGATGACAATGAACTAAGCTGCTGATGTGCTTTTTTCATACACATTGATCTGCTGTACAGTGTTGTTGTTTTGTTTTTTTGAATTCCCGTATGAGATCTTCAACTTTTACCAATGTGTTTTCAGATCAGTTTTAAAATAAATTTGATTTTTTTTATATACCCGTATCATTGTCTTTCTCATTTGTGTTTTTTTCCTTTTTTTTCTGGAGTGTCTACGCCAATCTATACATATGAATTTCTTAGTGTTTGGTGCCATCTAGTGGTATGACCTCACCTTGTCATAACTGCACCAGCAAAGTCATTCTCTCATGTAATTTTACTACATACAATAAAATCTTAGATGATTATAATGATGTAAATTCTGTTTATTAAAAAAAGAATGCATGTAGTTCTCAGTTCCGTGACAGGAAGAACTACACATTTCTCTGTGGTCTTCTCTGGTTAAACTTTTACTGCCCCCCCTGTGTTTTGAAAATGAGTCCACTTCCATAGCAACCTGCAGTGTGTCTGTAATTACACTGAGAGGTTTGCGGCTCACTCTGCACCGCCTAATGTGTTGAAATGTGATTGCTTTGCTTGACTTTCTAGGCCACCAGTTAAAAAATACTGTATAGGAATTTGTATTTTTGAGGTGAACAATGTGTGGAGTAATTTCAACAGGTAAGTACTATAAGAAATGTATTTTACTCTTTGGAATTGATGTTGGTTTTCTAACAAGTTCTACTTTCTATGTTCAAGAGTTTCCCCATCTTACATCTGCCAATTTTGTGAGTACAAGTTTTGATTATTGACATTTAATTAATCTTGATGCTGTGATTAGAGTTTGGGTTTATCAGCCCTGCATATTTTAGGTATCTCCCCACTCTAACACACCTGATTCTAATAATTAACGTGTTATCTAGCAGCTGAAGCTTGTCAAAGGGCTTGATAACCAGTTCATTATTAGAATCAGGTGTGTTTGAGTGGGGAGATACCTAAAACATACAGGACAGTAGCTCCCCAGGAGCAGGGTTGGAGACCACTGGCTTAGACTGATCATGTTATTATCTACATGCAGGAGAATTTTCTGGCCTCTGATGATGTGTTGGCTCACTTCTTCAATGATTTCTTAAGTCTGCCGGTAAAGTAGAACAAACACATAGATGAAGCATATTATTGACATAACCAGCTCCAAGTTACTTCTCACACTGTGTTATAAAGGTCATACTATACAAGTATTTTAAATTGAAAAATATGCTATCATATCTCCTCTCAGTCTTTCCCAGAGGCTTTGCTGTACAACCAGCAGACTGGGCAATTTGAGGTGGTGAGTGGAGCAGCTGAGTTTATCTCCAGAAGAATCCGATCAGTTCTGCACCACAGCAAGTCAAAACTCCTTACTCATGACCACACAGAGCTGGCCAAAAGCACTCTAATAGACAACCGTTACACTGTCTATGTAAGTAGTGGATGAACTCTTTATTTGGGAATAAAAGGTTTATTTTCTTTTGGAGATGAGATGAAGAGCCATTAGATCTGTAGCTTCACAGAGTTGTTCTGAGGAATGTCTGCCTGACTTTCACAGTGCCTGGACAGAGAACAAGGTGTTCAGTGGATCATGAAGGAAAGATTGCCCTTTTTCCTTCAAAGTGATTGCTACTATGAATACAGGTACAGTACTGCAGTTGCATGTACCACTACTTTACACACACACAGCAGATTTAATTTTACCTCCTATATTCTGCATTGATTGTGGACTTTGTTAACACCTTTTGACTTTATCAACAGTATCATACTTAGTTAGTTTCACTCATTAATTTGTTAAGGAAAACATCATATTTAATATCATACAAGACTTTTCTTTCTGCATTTTCTGATTTCATTGTCATTATTTCATCCCTGCTACATCCATGCTTACATACTAACCTACATTTTGTGACTTTATCATGTGTTAATATGTCCATCATTATCAAGGGATGCTTGTGTTGGGGATTATAGTGTTAACCTCTTGCAGTATGATTCAGTATATGGTGGTTATTGTCTAGTGTCTAGGAATCCTTGTGATGGTGTTAAAGATCTTTGACCTACTTCCCCTTCTGTTTTAATGTAATACCTTATACATCTTGGGAGAAGCCTCAAGGAGCACATCACACATCATGATAGACTGACCCACTTTAAATTGCAATCGTCACATACAGTAAAAGCACTGTTAGAGTAATAATTGTTAACTTGGCAAATTTGATAATTAAGTTATATATTCATCAATGCTTAAAAACCACTTGCTAATGTAAACTGTGACTGTTGGTGTATCAGTTTTCTTTGTGATCTTTCCCAGACTGGCCAAGATGTTTCAGTGGGACCCAAACCTCATTATTCAGAGGAGGAAATGCAGCTCAGCTCCAGCCAAACTGTCACACACACAACTGTGTTTTTCCTCCCGATCCGACAAGGAGAATAACCGTGCCCTGAAGACCCAAACATGCTCGCATGCTGAAGAGAATACTTCAGTAAAACGAGGTATATACCTGATTTTTCCATTGGCACATATATGTACTGTGTGCTTCAGCCTAATGATGACATTAAGTGTTTCTTTCATCTGTCTACAGGTTCTTTGAGAAATAATGTTACATGCCTACCCTCTGATCGGATGGGACATATCAGGACAAAATCTAGTGAATCATCCAGATGTTCCACCAGCTGGTCTGAGCCTGAGAGCTTTCGTACTTGTTCCTCTTCATCCCCTGCTTCCTTCTCCTCTAACCTTAAGTGTGAGAAAACTCAGGAACTCCGGAGCCCACGATCAGAGTTGAGTCTCTACTTCACAGAACCGTCAGCTGCTGCTGGAGAGGAGCATCACCTCAAAGAGTCCAGTAGTCTGGATTATGAGTCTTCTGACCTACAGCTGGAGTACTTGGCTGCCAAAGTGGTTAAACAGGTGCTTAAAGATGCAGCGGTCATGGTTGATGGACAGAGCCGAACAAACACTAAAGAACTGACAAATTGTACCAGCACAGACAGATCCTGTGATTGTCAGCATTCAGCTGATGAAGGCAGAGAAAGATTGGAGGGTAAGAAAGAGAAAGTTCAAGAAGGCAAGGGGGGGAGTGGTAGGGAAGAAAAGACAGAATGGCACAAGAACAATAGGGAGGTGGGGAGTAGGGGCGCGTACCGGGAAATGGTGCTTGATCTGTGTTGCCATGGTTCCTGTTGCCGTGACAATAGACTAGGCTTGGATGAGTTTAAGGAGTTTTTGCGAGGAACCCCAGGGGAGAAGCTGCTCAATCTCTGGATGGATATAGAGCGACTGAAAGCTATACAGCACAGAGAGCGGAAGAACAGGTGAGCATATCAACACTATGAGTATTATATCATAGATGCAAGACAACAATAACTAAATTGCAATAACTAATTTTTTTGTTTGTCGTCAGAAGCAGAAATGGTTTGATATAGAATTCCGAGAAGAAAAAAATACAATGCTTGTCTTTTGGAAAAGTAATGAATTAGTGTCAGATGTGATGTCATGTGGTCTTTGGATCAGGTATCTGGTTCTGATGAGGAGCCGGTACCTGCTGAGCAGCAGCCACAGCTGTCTGAATGTGGAGCTGCTTTCCAGACTGGGACTGACTACCTCCCCCTACTGGACAGAAGATAAACTGCGCTCAGTTCAACCGTGCCTTACTGAGTCTCTGCTCTGCTACTGGTGAGACATACAATACATACAGTATTCAACTTTCTAAAATCCGGGACAGACTATTTATCTCACACATATTGTACATACATATTACTGACTACATTTACCATTAAAATATGTTACATCTAAGTATTAGCATCATCCATCACAGAGTAATTTTAGCCTGTATAGTTGTAATTCTTTCTCTCTCTCCTACCCCCTCCAGGGCTCCTCGGTTCTGGACTTCTCAGCGTGTTCAGGCAGACGGTGACGACTCCCCTCATATGGGGCTGTGGATGGAATGGTGCGTTAGCCCTCCATCACACATACGGCCCCGCTGTGGCTCTTTGACCCTGCCTCCCCTCTGTCCTGATATCCATCTGCCCCGATCCCTCCATAGTGCCAACTCACAGGTGGGAGGATTAAGTAGCATATAAATCCAAAAATAGTTTAAGCAACATGTGACATGAAATAAAAAAATAGAGAAACAAGCAAAGATGGAGACATTTCTTTCTAGGTTGTCAAGTGTGTGTTGAGTGATGTTTAACTTTGCATCACTCGTGAGGGTGTATGTAGTTATAGTTTATTATTTGTTAGTTGTTATAGTTATTTTGTTGTGTTTTGTTTCCTTGTTGGTACTTACATTTTCTCCTATATATGTGTGTTTCATCAGTTGTCCTCCAGCATTATACAGCTGCTGAGCAGCAGCAGAATTGAAAAGATGTCACAAGCTCTGTGTGCAGACTCACATGCTGGTTTATACTTCACACACTTCTGTGAACAATCTGGAAACCAGGTATAGTAGCTACTAATGGATTTTAACATGCATTTTTAATCTGCATAGTCCATCATATTACGGCTGTTATTCATCAAAAATAGTAGATAACAATATATCTAAATATAATTTTCATAATGTGGAGTAATAATAATAATGATAATTGGGTCCATGATGATAGTTACAGTGATTGTTGTATCCTGTGGCAGCTGTGGGAGAATGCAGTTTACTTCTGGACTGACCTGCAACATTACCATGAGCTATTCTACCAGGATGGGCTGGACCCTTACAGAATACAGAGAGAAGCACAGGTCAGCACATACACACATACACACATACACACATACACACATACACACACCCTGCAACAGAGTTAATCCTGCATCGACTCCATTGTTTAAGGAAAAATACTATATAATAAATAATAAATGTATCTGGTTCAAATACAGTGTGTGCCCCATAATCTAAACAATTAATACAATCACTAACTCTGCATTTAGCAAACAAAGAAAGGGGGGGAAAAAAACCAAACAGTACTATACAGATAAATAAAATACAGTGTTTTTGTGCCATAATCATAGTATATATATTATGTATGTGTAATATTATATATGTGTATATTGTGTATGCGTCTTTTTGCTGTTTTAAAGTTTCTTTGCTGAGATGTTTCTTTGAGTTGAGTTCATGTCAGTTCAGTAGACCGTCTGTTACCTTAGTAATATGTTAGGTTTTCCTGTCACGTAACACTCCTCTGAGAATAACTGTATTTTCCTTGCACCTAAAAAAAACCCTGCAACTTACTATTCCAGATAATAAATTGTTCGATTCTTATAATTTTCCTTATTTTTTTTGTCTTTTGTTGCCAAGGCCAACTGTGCAACATCAAACTAATTTCAAGTTAAGAAAATACTGGTACATTCATGTGACTCATGTTTTCTGTGGTTAAAAAATAAGTTATGGCTAATTTAAAACTTTGAAATTAAGATAAAAAGGAATACAATACCTGGAGTGATAAAGAGGCCTCCTTGAGAGGAATTAGCAGGAAACATAAATCACAATAAATGAAAGTTGAAGAGAGCCAATGTCTAAAAATGTATAAAAGCAATCTGTAATCAAATACAAAGTCTTCAAAAGGCAATAAAGCAGAGAATGTTTAACATTTTCTTTCCCCTCCCTTTTACAAACTCTCACACACACACTCACACACACACACACACACACACACCTGCTCTTGTTTGCATACCCGCTTGGTCTGCCACTCCCGTTCTCCTCTCTGCTTCTACCCTCTTTACCCCCTCACTAAGTGGAGAGATTTAAACACCCATAAAAACAAGTGAGTCAGACCCCCCCAGCCCTGCGCCAGTCCAGTCACCCAGAACCACCCTGTCTGGCTACAGCTGGACCGACGAAGAAAGCGGAGGGGTCCCATCCAGAAAACCTCCCAGTGAAATCTATTTTCCTTCAGTTAACCTTTAGTTTGCCAGAGGAATGACATTAAGCTGATCTTTCCATTGTGCCGTGGCCAAGAGGGTTAAATGAGTGACATTTATGTAGTGTGATGGCAACAGTGATGAGAGATAGTGAATATTGTATATGAGCGCACCGAACAATAGTGATGATGAAAGTGATGGCGGTCGTGAAGAGAAATATTTCTGAAGTGGTGACATTTTAATGATCTCTCCTCTTCTTTTCTCTCCTCCTCCTCCAGCTCCTTTACTCCACATATCTTTTCAGCTCCGCCAGAAGGAGCGTTGGTGTGGATGAGGAGATCCGCAGGGAGGTGTATGACCGACTGATGCCTGCTTTTGAGGAGCTGTTTGAGGAGGTCGAGGAACACACTCTGAACATCCTGCTGGAGCCCTGGACACAGCTGGTGGGCAGGGACAAGGAGTCCCTCCAGCAGGTAACCACAGTACAACCACAAACCAGTCCACATCCCTCTTATCCACTTGAGGAAGTGGATTTACTTAAATAGTAACTCATTACTATACCAAAACGTACTATAAGGTTATGTACTGAATTCCTCTGGTTGCCAACAACAAAAAAAGGATGCAGGCTGAACCTCAGTGAGCTCAACCTGCTCTCCACTGTCACATCTCTCATCGTGTGGTTCGAGGCCAGCCTGCTCTGATCCTCTTCTTCAAACCAAGCCCTGAGCTCAGCGATGATCTCAGTTCTTTTAAATTAACAAATACACACAGACAGAAACTGAAGTAAAAAACCAAACTTGATGATGAGGGTTATCATTTATTGTAGTGCATAGCACGCAAGTCTACTCTCACCTGCTGCCATCTGTCCTTTAACTGGCTCATATTGGTTAAGACCTGCCAACAAATCAAAACTGACGAATAACAAGTCATTCCTCATCAGAATCAAGGGTGTCGTTCAGAGTACAGACAAATTAGCATTTTTAGTGATTTTTATATAAATAAAACCGATTTGACCTGACATTGGTCTAGTGTTTGGAAAGTTGAGTTTCCCACCAAAAAGAACAAAATAACTGATGAAATGTCTTACTGTTTCTGTTGAAATCCAGTTAATTCGACTTATTCATTTGAATTCAAGATTTACTTTGGCCTACCGTGTGTCTGCGTCTCTGCGTGTGTGTGTGGGCGCATGTGCGTGCCCAGGTGTGTGTGCAGGAGGAGGTGCGCCGAGTCGACAGTCGGGAGTACAGGGAACTGCAGAGTCTGCACGAAGAATCAGAGCGGCGACTGAATCAGGTCAGCCAGCATTCACTACTGCCACAGATTTATAAAATGCTGGTGCTCAGTTAATAGCCAATAAACACACACCTGTGAGCATAAAACAGCTAATGTAAATATGAATGTGAAAATGACGACTTTCCAGTATTTCTGCTTCACTTAGTAACAATGTTGGTTATCTGCGGTTCCAAGACTATATTGCTTGGCATGAACGTACCATTTACAGCGCTGTGTTACTGCTGTTATATAGAAGAAATGATCCATGTGAGTCTGTGCTTTACAGTGACTTTAGAACATCTAAAAAGGCAGTATTGGGCATGATGTGATGTGGAAAAATCCCTGTTAAGAGTTTTGTTACCACACCTTCTTTTTCTCTCTTTCTTGCCATCTCTTTTCTTCTCTCTCTCTCTTCTCTCCTGCTCTATCTCCTCAGCAGGTGGAGCAGTATAACTTCATGCTGCCTCCTTCTTCTATTCCTCCATCTATTTCATTCTCAGAGGGCCCCCAGACACCTGACTCTTGGTCCAATGTGTCTTCACATTACCGAGGTTACCGTCTAGGTTCCTTACTTCGCCACCGTCATGAGATCGGGCACTTTATGTCCTTTCTCCAGGATCACGATGCCAGGTGAGACTTTTGTCCTGGTTAGCTCTATATGCTCCACTTTCTCTAAATATATATATAATTTATGTACACTAATACACCGTACTTGATCTACACATGTGCATATTTACACTAAACTGAACTGAAGGCCAAATGGGAAGGTACATTATTTTAGAGGATCTATAAAATACTCACAAGTTTATGTGGACGTAACATTGATGCTCTCAATGTGTGTGTTTCTGCTTAGTATCCATCTGACGTGCTGGCTCGATCTGGAGCAGTACAGGAGGACTTCTCAGAGAGACAAGGCTGTCAGACAGGAGAGGTCGTCTCACATCGCCAACAAGTATCTCAACAGGAAGTACTTCTTTGGCTCTGAAAGCCCCGCCTCAGCAGAACAGCAGAATGATGTACGTCAATCAATTCACACGATTTAACAGACAGCGTGTTCAATTTTCTCGCACTTCTTTCAAAATCCACAAGACAAACACAACCCATTTCACTGTAGTCAAAACTCCATCGAGTTTAAATTAGTGTCAGCTTGCCGGGAAAGCTCCGGGGCAGAAACATGGTGCCCATGACACGACAATCCCGTGATGGGACGAGCTCCAGCTGAGGCTCCAACATCCAGATTTGATAAACAGAGGCCGCTGCGGCTCTCACACAATTTCCCATCTCCCTTCTCTCTGGCATCCTGCAGACTTCACGTTGACAGCTCTGACAGCGGGGTGTCGGTGGGGACCAGGGGATGAGAGGACATGGTTAGAATTTTAAAAAACGAGGAGGAAGAGAGGAGTGTGGTTTTGGATCCAGAAGACAAAGAAGATCAGCTCCAGTAACAATGACAGATAAAATCTCTCCTGACATTTATAGACTGAGATTAGGTTTCTGGGTTCTAGGATTACTGCAGGAGGGCATGGTGTGTAGAGTTAGGGCGAGTAGATGGGACATATCGTTTTTTGGGACACTAGAGATATGAAGTATTTAAGATAATAAGCTATGTATGTGTATATATGACACACTGAGATCAGGGTTAGGAATAGAGACATACAGCAAATGTGTTGATATAGATTCAACTCTGGTGCATGACCTTTCTAATTTGTCATCCTCATCTCATAAATACCATCAAACTGATCATTAGAGCTGTGCATTTGGACGAGAGTGCCAATTCTAGTGCTTCTAACTCTAGGATTGGCTCCGACTGGCTTTCTTGCATCTCAGCGTTGGTTCTCGTCTGCGTGAGCGATGTAGAGAGACTGACAGCTTTACTGCTTTGGCCCCTCACTCTTTCAATCACTCAGTCATCCAGTCACAGATTGGCCTCCTTTCATCTACTGACTCCCACTGCACAGTGCCACGACTGGTTCTCATTTCTGAAGCCTGTGTGTGTGTGTGTGTGTGTGTGTGTGTGAGAGAATGCGTGCATGCAGAAAGAGATGAGAGAAAATATAAAGGAGATATAAATAAGGAGACGTGGCCAGATCGATGCACGGAGACAGAAAGCAGACAGGGGAGATGAAGAGAACAGAGGGGATTGTGGGAATGATGGAGAGCACAGCGGGAGTCAGGAAGGAGAGAAGTTTTCAGTCGGGTCCCCCCACTGTGGGCAGTTTTCTCTGAGTTAGTCCACCTCCTCATATGTTCTTCATGTGGTTTCGTGAAATCTACAGGCTTGTACAGTCTGAGACATCTTTAGCATTTATATCAAATGCGTCTTCCTTATGTTCTGTTTCTCTGTGTGTGTGTGTAGATATTGCGTCTGGCAGGTGGACTGGAACGTCTAAAACTAGAGTGTCTCTCAAACCCAGTCGTCATGGAGATCCAGGACATCGTCAGGAGTCACATTGAGAGAACATGGCTGCCTCTGTTTCTGGCTACAACAGAGTTCACAGAGAGACAGAAACACAAACCAAAGGTGGACATCCTGCTTCTTAACGTTTTACTCTTATTTATATAAAGGCCTTTCAGCTGATAACACACACTGGTTGTCATATTGTAGGTGCATAGCTCTGTATGGCTAAGAGGCAGTGGCATGATTACATTTACAAATTGGTTGGCTCAGAATCAAAAGTTTTACTCATCCATAAAGTTGAGGTATTTGAGACTTTTAGGCCCTAGTGTGGGTCAAGCACCAAAAACACCATACAATCTTTAGTCAGACATTCCCTGCTTAGTAAATACACAATCTGAGTATGTATCACCGTCCTTTTGTTAAATTGACTCCAACTCTCCATCCTGAGATAAACCTAATGATGTCTTCAAGAAACAGACCAGAGCAGGAACATTCAAACTGTAAATGTGACAAAAAAAGTAAATTCAAAACAGTCAGCATGAGGAAAGGAAAAAAAAACCTGGACTTTATTCTCCCACCATGCAACACTCAACAGAAAAAGAGGAGCTACTCACAACTGCAAAAAATTAAAACTAATTATGGACGTTGATGGAACAGCTCCAGTCCAGCTGCAAAGTTTGGTTCACTCACAGCGCTCTCATAGCATCGTTTTCGGTCGCAGCAGGCAGCTGTTATTCGGAGAGAAAAAACTTTAAAAACTCTCAGCACCAAACAGCAAACAGACTCAGTCAGTGAACATAGTGGAGCATTTAACAGCTAAAGAGCCAGATAGTTCTCTCTGGAGCTGGTAGAAATTAAAAACAGCTTAAAAGAGAGTGAATGCTGGATTCAAGTATGTGGATTTTGTTGTATACTAACTATAGTGGTACATATAACATACTGTATATGTATATATATTACAGCCACATGTTTTTTTAGGTTTTTAAGTTTAAAATGTAAAGTTATAGACAATAAATGAGTCTTCGACAGTAGCCTGCAATTGAAAACAATTCTACTTTTTACACTAATTAATCATGAATGGATCTACACCTAAAGCACAAACATTAACAACTGACATCATAGTTCAGTATTTAGTCATTATTCATACATCCAGTGTATGTAATAGACCTCCATGATGGTGTCAGCAGTGGATTCTGGTAGATTTTTAGCAGTGGTTAACATTAGTTAAAGAGGTCATGAAAGGTCAGACACCACCAAGAGCTTCTGAACATAATATCTATGCAGACGTCATTAAAATTTGGAAAAGCAAACAAACACGCAGACTGTTAAAAGCAATGACCTTGAAGTTTTGACGTGTTCCAACTTTACAGCCATAAATAACAGTTGTTGCTACTTATTAACTACACGTCCATTTATTGAGCAGGAAGTCTGGCATATGCAGAAATTGTTAAACTTTTGTTGGTTTTATTTGAAATATCATTTCTTACACTGGGCTCCATTTCTTTATCTGTCATCACAGAATTCAACCTTGAGTTCCTAACATGTATAAACTGTATTTGTGTTAACACCATGTAACCTTAAAGCCTTTGATTCCTGCTGTAATAATGCTAATGACGGCCTGGAGAGCAGACGGAGATAAGAGCTCTGCTATGTGAGAAACCACTAAACGCTGTCACTGTCCACTGCGCTCTCTCAGGTTGCCTCATCAGGTGGTAATAGATAAACCACAGATTCTGCCACTCTGCCTCATTATGTTATCAAGTTTACTACGTTCGGTCACACTGATCCTCTCATTAAGTAATGAGAGGTAGACGTAGTTTAGCGTTTCACACTGGAGGGAGGAGATGAGCGGGAGGGTGGAAAAGATGAAAAGGTCAAGAGGACAGATGGGTCAGGGGTGGGAGATAGATCACATCAGGAGGGGGTAAAGATCTCTCTAAGAGGAAATTGGACGAATTTGAATACAGGGAATGAATACTGAGAGGAGGTGAAAGGTAAGAAAAAGAGAGGGAGAGCTTTAGTTACTGCCAGTGACGAAGAGCAGGAGTGCAGAGCAGAGAGGTGTTCAGTGTCCTTGTTTATCCTAGTTTACTCAGTTTCTGACTTTTGACCCGTGTGTGTGTGTGTGTGTGGTAGCCCGAAGCAGCAGAAAGGCTGTCCTTGCAGAGCGCCTACCGTCGACACAGGACGAGGAGAGAAGCCTGGAAGGTAAGGAGAAATCCTCTGGGGGGAAGCTGGATATTTTGAATGGAGAGAAATAAGGCATTTCCTGGCCTGAAAGCATGTGTGATTTAGTTCATGACTTGGCTTCGAGCACTGGCTTTGTCAAACACCATTTTGGCCCTGTGGTTAGTTTTCCCAAATTGGATCCAGGATAAATAAGATTAAAGCATCAGCCTTACTAACCTTCCTTTAATAGCCTTTGGAGTGTTTTCCATGCAGCTCTGTTCCCGTCCTCTCGTCTCATCTCAGCTTCACAGCAAAACACGGATATAAAACATGAACATTTCACATTTTTAAAGCAGGATGATTACAGGAAGGAGTTTTCATACATGATTGTGACTATCATCTTTATGATCATTATCTCATCACTGGCAAAGACCAGCTTCTCTGAATAAAGGAGTATTATTATCTCAGTTTTCTGTGAGCTAGGACTTGTACTGTAGGTTACATATCATCTTCACTGTTGTTGATCAGGAGCACACTGTACTGTAAGTTCTACTGCTGTGTAAATGTAGTTTTTTGTGCTGGTAAAATGTTCACACATGAAAAGGTGATGACTTTTATTGATCCCTGAAGGAGTTTACCTACAGCTCACAGTGTCCCATTTTCCTTCTTACAGGCCGAGGGCTTGTGGATGAGTTCCTCCAAAGAGATCCTGCTGTTTCGACGGATCCTCCTCAACCCTGTCACCTGTATGCAGTTCCAGCACTTTGTTTCTCTGAAGGGAGACTACCTGGAGAATGACTTGCTCTTTTGGCTGGAGGTGCAGCGCTACAAGGTACAAGAAGTTAAAATACCTGAAGAGTGATTTGCTGGTGGGTCTGACATCTTTCCAGTCTCCCTCATCCAAACAGACCTGGATTTTTGAGGCTGATACCAAATTTGAGTAAAAAAATAGTTATAGTTATATATTGCTCAATTTATTTTTCTTTTTTTTCTCTTTTACATACACAGGGTCATTAAGGAATTAGGACCATATATATATTTATATCATATACCGAGACATTATGGAGTTGAAAAATAGACCCATCAGTGCTCTCTGGTGGACAAACTATGTAATGCATACAATGTTTCTTAGTGACCTCAAACACATCTTTGGCATGTCTGTGCTGTAGTTTAATGGTCGATATATAAGTCAATATAATATATTAATACATCAGCTGATTTATTGGTCTAGCCCTGGACACACAGTGTGAAGGTATGAATACGCTAACCCTTCAATGGAAAAAAAAAATCCTTTTCCACTCCTCAATTCCAGTAATATTCCAGATATTTCATGTTGCCGTTCATTTCTGCTCTGCTCCCTCTCTGCAGGACCTTTGTCATTCCCACAGTGACGAGGCCACAATCCAGCGAAAGATCTCCACCATCATCAACTGTTTTATTAACTCATCCATGCCCCCCGCCCTGCAGATAGACATCCCTCCTGAACAGGCTCAGCACATCCTGGAGAAACGCCACGAGCTGGGCCCTTACATCTTCAGAGAGGCACAGGTAGTGTGTGTGTGTGTAACAGTGAGGTTTGAGTTGTTTGTTTTTTTACTGCATCTTCTCTGTATATGTAGATGTCAGTGTTTAGTGAATTGCTGAAAGTTTGGCCTGAGTTTCAAGAGTTGAGGTGCAGCGTCCAAGAGGAGCAGCTCCTTCCTCTCCTGGAGGAGAAACGAGTCAAGCACAGAGCCAGGGTGCGCAGACAGAGGAGAAAAGAGGAGGAGGAGGAAGAGGACGTAAGGAGGAAGGCCCAGGTGAGGAAACAAAGGATAGTATGAGTTCCAAGAATATGATTATGCAATTTTTAATACTTCAAAGAAAAAGAAAATCTGTGGATGAGAGAAATTCATTCTTTTTTTCTTGTGTAGGCTAAGCTGGAAAGACAAGATTTCAGCTTTAGGGAGGAAGAAGAGACAGATGAAGATGAGACAGAAGAAAAACAAGAGAGAAGAAGTGAAAAGAAGCTGTCAAGAGCACAGAGCAGACTGCTGCTGACTCCTGCACAGCCGGTAAGAAGCTGCCTGATGTTCCTACCGTTAAAACATGATGAAGGTCGAGCTGAAGATGTGTTTGTGTAACACGTATCCTGTAAAAGAAGCCCAACCAAATTATTCTTTGATAAATATCTGAAAGTACAACATATTAAAATAAAGACTGCGGCGATAAAGAAAAACTCAATTACAGCATGGAGTCCAAACAAGCCATCGTGGATTCAAACCACAGGGTATTAAAGGAGAAACTCGATCCTGTAATTGGACCGTTTTTCTAATCATGTTTGATTTGACTAGATTTCTGGAAATGTTCCCTCAGTTGTCGTGGTCCTACTCCAAGTATATGGCAGCTCTGAAGAGAGAGGAGGTGCTGCTGAGGAGACAGAGTCAGCTGGAAGCCTCGTTCTCGGCAGCCTCAGGTACACACACACTCTCACACACTCAGACACACACACACACCTCCCCCTTGTCTCCCAGGGCTCTGAAAAACTCCCACATCCAACGCTTTTGACTACTCTCTGCTACTAGCCAGACTAAATGCAGGAAAGCATAACACTGAAATGACATTTAGCCATTCCCACGGTAAAATCCAAGCTAAATTTCCAAGGCTCTGATATTACCTGCCAGTCGAAAAAGCTAAAGCCGACCCCCTCCGCATGTCAGAGCTGTCTCATTATATAGAACTCTGGCCAAAACAGCCACTTCAGCCTGTCCATTAAGTGTCAATGTTCTGTGCAGGAGTTCGTCTGAGCCCACACTGCATGGACGTGCAAATGAAGCGTGATGCTAATGCAAGAAGTTAGTTCCAGTCCATAGTGAGTGAGGACGAATGGAAATGAAGCAGAGTGCAAATAGTCTTTTAATGGGATGGTATAGAGGAGAAACACTGTTGAGGACACAGATGGAGATCATCACTGACTCCTACACAGTGGAGATGTGATGATTATGGAGATGGTGTCTGCAGTATTTAAGGCATGAATAACCCTTCTTATTCTCTGTGAAGAAAAAAAAAAGAGCATCTGTCAATATATTCAAGGCCTGAAGAAGCAGGTGCTTAACGCTGTCATTCAACTCCTCTCCTTTTCCCTCCAGACTCATCAGACTGCAGTGTGAAGTCAGCAGGCAGTAAGCACAGCTACCAGCAGCCCTCACGTCGCTCCTCCAGAACAGACAGCAAACAGTGTAACGGATACAACAGTAAGTGAACAGCGAGACGTAAACACACTCAAAGCAGTCATTTTGCCTCTCAAAACATACATTACAACAACATTTGCTCTCATATTTCACTGCAGGAGGTGTAAGAGTCTGCAACAAAAGTCTGACATGAAACCAAAGAGTAAGAAGTCACAACTTTGACACAAACAAATGAAGGAGACTGACTGACTGTTATTGGAGCATGATGAGTGAAAACTGAGAGCAGAGCTGCTACTGATATCTTGATGATGAGGTAGCTGGGTTTACACATGATGTCAGAATCATGTGTTACCATTAAACCGCTTCTCTGTGAATCCCATACATGATACAAAATATATGAACAACACTTCATATCGTTTTTAATATATTTTTTATTAAAAGGGTTCTCTATTAATATATTATCAATTTACATTAAATGTATTGGACTTAAATCTTACATAGAGATTAATGTTACATCAATATAAAAGGCAACAATAACAATATGTTTGCATCATGAGAGTTGGCATCAGAAGGTTACAAAGAACAGTGTTATTGTGAACAAGTATGTTACATCATCTATAAAAACATTTTGGTTGACAGCTGGTGTCTCTAGTGTCCATCAACATGTATATAATATTGCACTTAACACTGGCATGAGACATACTCACTACATGGATAATGTAAACACTACGAGCTTATTCTGCAGAGTGAAACATTACAGACTGAAAGAGAGTTTGAGTTTTCTCCTGTTGGTTCTGTACTTTGTATTTGTGTCTGCAGCACTGAAAATGTTTCACACTGACTGAACTAGCTGTCGTTTTAATTTAAAAGAGGACACACTTGGTCCAAGTAGGTTGAAGTTGACTCTGGTGTGTTGTAGTGTTCACTACAGTATGTGCTAACTGAAATGTGTGCATGTGTTTCTATGATTAAAATGACCTCTAACCCTCTATGATGTTTGTTTTATCAGTAGAAAATATATCTTTCAAAGGCAATTTATAAGAATTCTCTGTCCATAAGGCATGGATGACCTTTAATATATGAAACTGTTCTTCTACCTCAACAGGCATGTTTTGCATAAAGTAGTTATCTTTTAATAGCCAGAGTACAATGTATCCCAATTGTTTTTAAGGCTTAGTTTAAATTGGAAAAACGTTGTCTCTGTAGCATAAGGCTGATCTCATATCCATCAGTCTCACAGCCACAGATGTGTTACTGTGTATCAGTGGAATCCGATGTGTAAGGCTTTATTCTTTACCACCATGAACTTGCTGACAAACACTTTGGCGAAGGCGGGATCTACCAAGTAGCGGTAAGACTTGGTGACGGAGGGCGGCGCCTCGGCGAGCGTCACTGTTGGCTGCAGCTGGAGAGAGGCGGTGGAGGGGGAAAGAAACTGGGAGGCTCGCGTCACGTAATCCACCAGCCGCCGATACTGCTGCTCTGACAGACGCTCACGAACACCGTCACCCTGAGGGAGGACAGACATGATTACAGTACTCTGAACCAGACTCTAGTAGTTAACCCTGCTGCAGGTGGTGTCCAATCATGTGCCATCAAGGACACATGATGGAGTGTTTTGTTAAAGTATGTTGTCATGCCAACCAAAGAAAACAGCAGCTGCTTCAACCAGGGGATTGGTGGAAAGAGACATGTAAGGTGATACTGTGATTTCTGATCATTAAAGTTCATAGTTTACTGCCACTGATTAAGATTCAATCATTCAAGATGGAGATCATAATGAACTTCTGAGCAAGCTTAATATTAAACCAACAAACCAAACATCTATTTAATCATCATATTCACTACATGAAAGCATAATTATCAGAAAAATACTGAAAATATTAAAGCATCTGTCCCTTTTAACTGTAGATGTGGCACATAATTTATTGACAGATGATTTCCACCATGTGAGTCTCACCTCTGTGTCGCTGGCTACTGTCTGCTGCTGTAAAGTGAGTGTGAGGTGGCCCTGCTGTTCTGGCTCCTGCTGACACTCCACCTGCAGAAGACACAAGGTTTAACATTCACTGCACTGTCTGCACAGCCAAACAGACGTTCACTGGACTGTCACAGGAGCTGTTTTTCAGTCTGGTGTTGAGATGTCTGTTGTGTGGAATGCTTTTCTCTTTTCTTCCAGACTACTGTCAGTTACCTCAGTGATGGGGAAGGCCTGCTGCTGGGTGTCCTCACTGAGGCTGACTACGAACAGCACCTCGGAGGTGAGCAGCAGACATCCGGCATGCTCCTGACCCGACCCACTCACTATGGTCACCTCCAGGGCCATGTGGAGCTCTGGTCGCCCCAGAGACTGGAGCATCTTCCTGTGGTCAAAGACAGGTGTACATTTTAAACAAGTTCTAAAAAACACATTTCTAATTGCGCCATTGATTTAGAGGAACACAATCAACACATATACTGTAGGTAACAATCAGACAAACACACCTCTCTCTGTGAGCATGGATTATGTGCGTATACACACATTTCCTGTAAACACAGGACCACACAAAGTGCTCGACTAACCGCAACACACACAAACAAAGTGACCGTACGTGTCTGCGTACATCCTGTAATTTACATTTCTACATGTTCTGTGTGGTTCCTATTACACACATGTTTGACGGGGAAATATGTGTGCATGAACTGAAGCGTTCAGTCATGTTTCTCTGACAGTGTGTTTATTTTGGAAGGCAGGTGTTCAAATTGCAGAGCAGATGTTGAAGCAGCAGCAGTAGGGACAGTTTGGTTCTGTTCAGTGTTACTCCGCTCAAACAGTCTGACCCCTCAAGTGTCTGGGCTACCTGTAGTAGTAAAAATAATTGATGGACGCCTGATGGAAACCAGTTTGACTGCAATGCTGCAAGAATAAACCCACGAGGGAGCATTATCTCAGCATTCATGTATTTTTATCCATTTTTTTTCATCTTCCTCTAACATTAGCGCAGCATTCTGCTAACCCCACGGGTGATGACAACTAAAGTGGAATGTCTTAAAGAAATATTGTATTTAAAATTTGGCCTTTTTCCTCATGGCAGTTGACAGTCGACACTGACTGCTATTAGAAGTAAATGTTTCATAACTATGGAAACCAAACTAGATTGCGGAAAATTCATTATACAATGCCATAAATGCCTTTTCTACAGCTCTTGATAACCTTCTGGAGACACAGGCCCCTTATAAATTTTTATGATAATATTAAGTGTTCCACTGAGAGAGCATACTGGAATCTCTGGGAACACCAAGATCTGATGCTGTGCTGCAGATACGGCTGTGCTTGGAGCCATATTTTTTACGACGCAGGACCCAAAGGTAACCTTCTGCTTGGCGCAACATGCAACCTTTGTAAACTCAGTCTCTCCCAACCTCAAAACCATTCCAGTACACAAAGGAAGGAGTTCCTCCTCAATCTGATGGCACAGAGAAACATCTCTGGATAAACTCAGAGTTAAACAACAGGAACAATTTCTAGCTGGCGGCTTTGGCAGAGTGCTTATAAAAACCTTTTACCATGGCTCGATGAGAACAAGGGAGGGCAGGCTGGCTACCATGTGTGTGATCAAGGTCAAACATCTTTCCAGACTTTTTTTTTTTGGAAGGAGGGTAATGAACCTTCCAAGGTTTTTTTAAACAAGACAGCAAAAATGATGAGAGCTAAGGGAGAGAAAAAGAACAGCAGATCCTGGAGAGAGTCCAAGAAAAGCAAAGGCGAGAACACGTGTCCCACTTCAGAGGAAGAGCATGATGAACAATGAGAAGCTTTAAGGGTCATACCAGACATATTTAAGGTGGCTGTTGGGGGCCTGAGCGGACTTCTCCTCTGTAGGCAGGTAGAGTTGTTTAGGAAGCTGCCAAAGTCCTGCTCCATGGAGGATCCCTGTAAGGAGAGACACAACCACAAACACACTTTAACATTAGCAAAACTACCAGATAACTGATCTGTTAAATGTCGCTTTGATCAGTTAGACATCTGACTTTTGCATTATTACTGTCTCTGTCTGGTCACTACATGGACTTGGAAAGAAAATCTTGACAGTAAGGAAGTTTTAAGGATGGTACATGTTAGTGCGAGTTCATAACCCGTGTGCGTGTGGTCAGTTTTCCTTGGTCCCACTGTTGCTGTCAGCAGAGCGGCAGCAGCAGCGAGCCAGTGAAGTCATCAAGTAGTTAAACTAGAGCCATAAAGACCACAGTGAGCTCCATTAATGATGTCACTGCAGCGGTGCTCAACGTCGTTCAGCTTTGAGTGAGTGTTTGAAAGCGTGTGTAGATACAGTATATCCATGTGTTTTATAAGGGACGATGGAGTGTGACAGAATTATGACACAAATCGATGCAGTTGATCTCCCGACATCACCAGCAGATTGATATTTCTTCTGTGTGTGTTGTCAGTGTTGATGTGTGCGCTGGCTGGTGTGTCTGTTCTGTGAAGGCGGCGCAGCCTTGTGTGCACTCACGTGGATCCACGTGTATATGCAGATGTTTGTGTGTTTGTGATCTGCGGGTCACACACACACACACACACACACACACACACACACACACACACACACACACACACACACACACACACACACACACACACACACACACACACACACACACACACACACACACACACCCTGGCCCACTCCATACCCCATCCCTATCTACTACCCCCAATAAAACAAAGTACATCCACAGGCCTAAGCAGCGTGTATGTTCATGTTGTTTGTGTGTGTATATGATTAGGAGTGTGTGTGTGTGTGTCAGGGGCTCTTTCAGCAGCTCTGTCCTGGGTCCTGCACTACTGAAAGTTGGCCTAATAAACACTTGGCTGCTGCCCGTAGTCAAAAGGAGGGAAGGGGACAGACTGTCCATCCATTGATGGATTTACAATGTTTCAGACACACTAACCCTGATTCATATATGTGTTTATTACAATATGGTTGCCTGAGGCTGCTTGGAAAGTTAGACACAAGCCTTATTTGTCGAGTTGTCCTGAATAAATCTGGGACCTTGCAGCTTATTATTTGTGCATGGCCTCTCGTCACACTTCAGTTTACTGCTGTGTTGCAGTGATCGTGTGTGTGCATCTGCGCCGAAGGAAAATTCGGGTCTATTTGAACCTGATGTATTTCTCATAAATGTTGCAGCTGTGGCTCTATGTGTCATGCAAACTTTACTCTCTGCAGATTCAGATTGAGATTTGGGCAAAACGAAGCCTCGCGTATAATGGCGGTTATTGAGGCGACCTGCGTCACTCCTACTGCTTTTGTTTTAGAGTCAAAGTAAACACAGGAACTAGCCACCTGTACATGACTGAAAAAATAGAATTATTTCAGGTTAACTAAACACATTAATCAGTTTCTTGCCAGACAAAACAACTAAAAGACTATTAGAAGACTATTAAAAAGCTATTAGATTTCTGCAGTTCAAGGAGTCACATTACATTTTACATTTAGTCCTTTGGTGAACGCTTTTTGTTCAAAGTGATGTACCGTTGTGAAACAGCTGGTATCCAAATGGTTTGGTCCTTGTGTTCATGTTGTCACTGTGAGGAATGTGTTTAACTTTTCTGTGTTTTGTTTGAGAATTTCCTGAAGGTGCCATAAAAAAAGGAAACATAACAAATTCATTCATCATCATATTTTCTTCAAACATCCTGAACTCACCGTATCCAGTTTGGGACACCAGCTCGGCCGCTCCTCCGATTGGCTTAGTGAAAACCCCCACGATGCCTTTCCCCACTCCAGAGATGACACCTTTGGCTTTGCTGCCAGCTGAGCTCTGCAGTTCCCAGTTCCTTTGGAAGTTCTGCATAGGCTGGTCCACGATGCCTGCTATCGCTCCTGCAAGGACAACAAAGAGTTTGTTCTTAACTGATGTGTTTTTAAAAAAAACAAACCACAAACTTACAATGACAAATCCACATACAGCTCAAGACATCTGTGATTTTTCATGTCAGTGAGACATTGGAAACAGATTTACAGCATCCCAAGTTCCACAAATGGGAATGACACAGATCCTGAAATGCTTTTGCCCGAAAATATCTAAACATTCATTTTATGTATGACACAGATGCTGTCATCAACAGGGCATCTCAGGAATTATAATCCTCTGTAACTCAGAGAGATGCAAGCAGCTGTTTGGTTTCAGTGACGATGTGCTCTGTGTGTCTTTGAGACTGATTTGAGACAGACTTGAGTTTTACTGCCCTCTGGGTGTTTATTGAGGCCCTGCTGTGCTGTCTCCACTGCTCACTCTCATGGCTCTCTGTGTGACTGTGCACAATGCAGAGTGTGTGTGTGTGTGTGCCAATGGAAGGCAGATGAAATGTGTGAGAGCAGATTCTGTTTCCATACATATCAAGTGATGATGTCGAGGATCCTTTATTTGGCTTGATGATGAAAAGTTATTTTTAAAAAAACAAACAAAACATATAATTACTGGTAATATCAAACATAAAGTTATTAGTAAATCTCCTACTTATGAAGATACTTGTTGCTGTAACCCCAAAATTGTTATTGTCAAAATGTGGGTAACTGACTAACAAGGTTGACTGTAAACAAAAACAAAGCAGTGTTGGTGTCATTTGTTCCACTGATTCTGTTGTTGAGAATATGACTCATTTTGCAGACAGTGAGTTGCAAGAATGAGTTGCACATTTTGGATAATACAAGATTCTGATATTTAGAACTGTGATGACAAAGATTAGAATTAGAAAAATATAAATAATTGGTCAGCAATCAGAAATGCAAAAATGGATTTAAAATGCAAAATGTAAGAATGATGGTTACATGAGACTTGGGTGTGCATGTGTTTATGAGCATATCACCACATACCTAACAAGCTAATGCCGAGTCGTGACAGTCCCTGCCTCAGCCCGTCTCCGAGGCTCTCTGGTAGCTGCCGTCTCCACTCCTCCTGCCGGGTGTAGTGCTCCTCATCTAAAGACAGACGGTCCATGTTCCTGGCTAGGCTTGTTGCTAAGTTGGTGATGGACGTCAGGGTGCCTGAACACAGATGGTCATCTTTTAAAACTATTCTAACAATTCTATGTGTAAAAAGACAAGATTTTGGGCTGCTATTAAATGAATAAAAGAAACATCCGTGTTACCTTTTGAGATATGTTTGACGAAGGAGGTGGTTCCTCTGGAGACCCCACTGACGAAGGCTCCGGGCCCACGAGTCAGACCCTCATATGGCAGGCGGAAGAAGTCGGATACACCATTACCAATGCTCCGCACCAGGCTGGCAGGACTGCCCAGGATCTCCAAAGACCCCACCACCCAACCTGAGACAGAGAAAAAACAACCACAAACACACAATGGTTCCATTTGGCTTTGTAACAGAGATGTACACATGAGCCGTGTCATCTATGTAACATGGAAGATTCGGCTTATACTCATTTCTCACTTTTAAAAAAAATGAAAATTAAGATCTTACAAACTATTTTGGAGTACCTTGAATCTGATTTAAGCTTCACAAGAACAACTTGGACTGGAAGCAAAACTTTATTTCTATTATCTTTGGAGGTAGCTACAATAGTGTTGTGAAACATAACTTACAGAACATTGTGTATAATCCCAAAGTCATTTGTTATACTGCTAAAATGAGTTTTGTGTTCAACAGAAATAAAAAAGAAATACATCTGGAGCAACACCTGCTGTTAGGAGGAACATTCCACATACAAGCCCCCTGAGTAAACTCACTTTTCTCAAGCTTTACTCGCCAAAAGCAGTTTAAAGTCAGAGGCTCTCCCAATAAAAACAACTTACAAAATGTTTTACATCACAATTATATGGTTAACATTGTGTTAATTCTATCAGATTCCTTTCTCAAAAATACGACACGAGCACACGTACACATATATTCATGCACGCAGATGTACACACTCCTGTATGAAATCATACATGTGCCACGGCTTGATTTACGGCCTCCTACTATCTCACCTCTCTCATTCAACCATAGAGTCCCCTTCAGATGGCACGGCTCATTGATATTTATGCGCTGACAATTGCATCACAAAAATCAAATAACCATTTCTCAAGACGCCAGACGCAGCTCTGCTCTTATTCTCCGTCAATTTGCACTTGAGTGATGGACTTTAATGGTAGAAAATGGACTCCAGTGGGGCCTAGTGGTCGTTTCTTCTTTACATGGCCTCCCAGTTGTGGTTTTGGTAAAGCATAAAGCCCTGACAGGAGCTGATGTTTACAGGGCTGAGTCATGCTTTTAAATACACACACACACGAACACACACACACATATGCATAGATAGTGTATGCGTTTTAATATCCATCCGCCTGCCTTTGTGTAAATGCGGTCCGGTACATCCTGAAGCTAATCGGTCCCAGAATGCAACGCTTCCCCCCTCGAACTCCATGATGAGACTCGGGAAAAAGGAGAGCGCTTCGAGGTGACGTGTTGAAATACGAGCAGAAATGAGGGCTCTAACGAGAGACAGCGGGGAAGGAAGCGTCCGGCCAGAACGGTGATTTCTGATGTGGAAATGACTGGGTTAAATCAGACCATGTGTGGAAGGCTTTGACGAGACAGGAGGACAGCACGGGACAGAGGTAGGGAGGCTTTATGGGGCCAGATAAGTCAGGCTTAGACCTGGTGGCCGCTCACAGACTAACTATAATGTCCTGCCATCACGAAGACTCTGAACCATCAGTCAAATCTTATGATAAAAACAATAAACTTTGACAATGAGAGAATCTAAATCCTTTTTCAGGCCTTTCGCTTCCTGTGGCTCCTTAGTTTTACTGCGCTTTCTGCCACAAAGCAACGGGAGCCCCTGGGTGCAATCATTTTGAAGGCTAAACCCTAGACTTAGAGAAAATAAATTGAGGAATTTCTCACTCGAAGCCCACACCCGTTTATTTCCCTGTCTGTATCTACCGTAATTATGATGTGAAACCTACCACATACTCATTGTCAATCCGGGGTCTCTGTGGTGTGAAAAAGGGGGAATTAAAGGGTGTGGATTATCAATCTGGTGTGAATGTGTGTCCACTGCTTACCGGCTCTGAAGAGGGCTCCGGCGGCGTAGTGCATGGCCAGAGCGTGGACCAGCTGTCTGGCTGTGGTGCAGAGCGGCCCTCTCTCGAACAGGGAGAAAGAGAGTGGAGTGTGGTCTGAGGCGATGTACAGCTTGAGGGAGGCGTGGATGCTGACCAGCAGGTTGACGGGCTGGATGGTCAGCCTCTGCAGCCTCACAGGGTGGACCAACGCCGGGATCGACTGAAGCACCTGGACGACATTTAAAAGAGTTATTATAAGAAAGGAATGTTAAAAAAAAACAACAAAACAAACACTAACAAGGATTATTACTTCATCTTGTGCCTTTCATAATACACAGCACAGGCACAAGTTGATTTACAGGACACAGAGATAACGGCTACATTAATATCCCGATTATCTTGTTTCTCAGACTTTATTTTCTAACATAACAACATGAGCTTCACATGAGATAAATCTGAAGTATTTGCGTTTTTTATGTGTCACATCCATCATTAGAAATATTACTTAAGATGTGAAGGATCTGCTAAATTCAAGCAGTAGTTGAAATATTTTTACAGCGACAGAACAAGACTTGCTCGACATGATTTGTAGGCGAGCTGTTAGACATAATGAGGGTGAATGGTACTTCCTGTCTGTCTGGGCCGCTGTGGTAATAATGCCCTGAGAATGCTGTGACTAAACCTTTAGTGCCTAAATAAAAAACATTATGTGATGAATAGTGCACCTGCTCGGGGAGAATGGGAGCTGATCCAGGCTCTCTACTCCTCCGGGTCTTGGTTGTAGCTGGAGCCAGGGCGATGTCGGGGATGTAGGTGTGGAACAGTGTTTTAATGTAGTAAACAAAGGTGTCTTCGAGGTAGACTCTAGCAGGCTGGAGCTGGAAGCTGACCTGAGGAGGAAGCGCACGCAGCTGTTAAGAGAACAGCTGATTCATGACTGCTTACAAGTGTCTGAGGAATTGAGTCTTTATTGCAATCAGCAAACATTAAGCTTTGTAAGAATTTACAGCTAAATTACGACACAGATTTACATAAAACTTTAGTAGCCCTGGCAGGGAAATGATCCTTTTCCCAGCAGCAATACAAAAGGGAACTGAAAAGACAAACTACCTAATAAACTTGCAAAGACTTAATTCTCTGAAGTGTATTTATGTCCCTGAACAAACCTTGCTTGTTCTAGGTCACTCTGTCAATAAGTTGTTGCTAGGTGGTTATGAGGTTTTAGGTAATTGCTACAGTATAGTAATGCATGGTTGCTAGGATGTACTAGCAACTTGTCATAAAGGTAGTTCCTAAAGTGCTTGTAGCAGAAGTACATCAATAAAAGCTGAAGAAACAGGAAAAAATTAAATTTCAGCAAATTCTCAGGGTTTTAAAGTGACAGCGGCAGAGCCAACATCAACATGGAAAAATAAAAATAAAAAGCAAATAAATGAAAAGAGGACTGAATCCAACCTCCTCCACAGTGCATCTGTCTCCAGCCAATATCATCCTCAGCTGGAGGAAACACGAGCGTTTAAACTCTGTCAGGAGTTCAGGAGACTCGGAGGGGTTGGCATCGCTGCTCCACTGAACCCCGGGCTCGGCTCCTCCTCTCTGCTCCTGGCACAGCAGCACGGGGAAGTGGAAGCTGGCTCGGTTGTACAGCTGGTTGTCCACCTGCAGGCTGGAGCAGTAAACCTCGATCAGGGAGGCGTCGGGGAACAGGGCGGATACGGGTGCGGCGCCCGCTCCGGGGTTGAGGGTGAGCTCTGGTGGGAGGGAGGCGGGCGCTGGAGCCAGGCTGAGCAGCAGCTTGGTTAACGTGAGTCTCAGCAGCTCCACGGAACCGGAGGGGCTGGTGATGTCATCGCTCAACACCACGCTGGCCTCGCTCAGGAGGACCCTGAAGGAGAGCTCAGTAGACCTGAACACAAAACAGAAGTTATTAGTGTAGAGCATGATTGTTAGATAAACAAAGACCTGCAATAGTTTTTACTGATGCAACTCTAGCAATTGTTTAGGCTGTTACATTTTCCTTTTTTGCCATTACATCTGCATGTTCAACATATCATGTATCATGATTCTGATTATTTGCAGAGCGTAAAAAGAGAATGAACTAATTAATCTTGTGCTGTGTTGATATTTCATGAGTTTCCTACCACCAGCACATTAACAAAGATCATTGACTGAGGTAATTTGTTTACATTTACCTAATATATGATTATATTAATTTCCTGTTTTGCCAGAATGACAAAGCAGTTGTGTGTTGATGTAATGGAATAAAGCTGTAATACCATGTTCTACTGTACAACTAATTTCACTCATGACAACACGAGAGGGTTTTTATTGCCCTCCTGTGGTGAAAACGATGCCTGGTTCTTCATATTTGGAGTCTAGTAACGACTGCTGCATGAAAACATTGCTGTTAACAATAATCACAAAGCAATCTGAAGTCAACACAATAAAAGGGGAGCATGGTTAGATCCCTCGAGGTTAGGAAGAACAACATACACGGATGATTTCTTAAGGTTCAAATATGTAGGGAGCATAAAACAACAATCAGACCGCTGCCTGTGCTCACGTACCTGCTGTGCTGGTTGATTACAGCATCCACGCTGCCCTCCGGTGCCAGAGACAGAACCAGGGTTCCTCTCTCATACACCACATCTATGTAGAGGCAGCCAAAGCCTGGCAGGAACACCACCTAAGCAACAGCAGAACACAGACATGTGATGAGATTGTTGATGAATACACTTTTACAAAGAGTTACAGACATTTTCACCCTAAATAAACTTTGACTTTACTCATTGACAGATTCATATCTAAACGTTGTTTTCATTGTTCTGTGCGTGTCAGAGCGAGCATGTGTCTGACTTTAATCTCCACCACTCCAAGTTCAACACGTTCAGCCACTCATGTGACGAAAGGAAGCAGATCCCCGCTGAACACTTCGTTCGGCAGTCAAAACAAGCCCGACCTTTGACCTCTCACCCGTACCGCAGAGGTGGGACACGGACCTCACAGTAACCAGAGATACGCCACCTCGGCCTCAACCCTCAACCTGCAGCTCCAAAGACACAACACTAAACATTACACGTGTTGCTCCTTAACATCATGCTAACCTCACCTCACACTACTCCAATGACCAGACCAAAAATACTTATGCTGGCTTTCTACTTAACCCCACTGAGCACATACAAACAAAAAACAAAAAAAACAACCCCAGAATTCATTTTACACTTCAGTTAAGATTCCAAGGTGATCAGTCAAGTCAAGTTGCCATTTATTTTTTCCATAACAACATAAAGATAGTTTGGGGAAATATAAAGGGAAAATAAGGGTTCACAGGGATCACTTCCAGTCGTCATGTATCTGGCTGTTATTAGTCAGTTAAAGTCCAACCACTACAAGCCTGTGATGGGACTATCCTCCTTTGCGGATAAGCACGATGAACTCTGGCTGCGCTTAACTGCCAAGTGGCTGTTTCAAACGACTGTTTTGTTTTGTTATGGGAGCTGTGACATCAAGTTTTTAAATGTGCATCGGTTCTGATTCAATTTTCCAGACAATGAAAGCTCTCGGGAGGAGCACTTAAAGGCAATTTTTGTATGTTAAAATGACAAGTGCAGAGAAAAGAGATTTATTCATTTGTGAGAAGAACAATGATGTAAATTAAGTTGTATAACCCGAAACTTGCTCATTAAAATCTACTAAGAAACAAGCAAAAGGTGCTGTACATATTGTGTTGAGTCATGTGACCCGCCATCACATAAGAGACAAATTCCTGTTATCTTTACACCTCACCTGAACTACGTGTGTGCTTTTACCTGAGTGCCGGGGCAGTTGATATCAATGCGGTCAGTCCAGTCTGTAGTGCTGTGGTCTGAGGTGGTTTTGAGCAGTAGTGTAGGCAGCATCTCTCTCTGCCTGCAGTCAGGGAAATTAGAAAAGTGGTGGTAGAGCTCATGGTGCAGGGAGCTATTAGCAGGCAGAGGAAGACAGTACACCTCAGTCCTCGGAGTTTCTGTAAAAGAAAAGAAGAAACACTGAGAATTCTAATTCGTATAAATCTTAACCCTGTTCCAAAAGGCGATCAGAGAAAAGGGAGCGAGATGCGAGTCCAGTCAGATTTTGCCCTCTTTTCTTACCTTTGACATTTTCCTTGAGCAGCAGCGGGATGGGACACTTATTGTGGATCAGCATCCGAGGACATGGGTCCTCATTCAGGGTGATGTAAGTGACCCCGAGGTGCTCCTGATACGTCAGCACTATGGCTCTGCAAAACAGCAATACAAATGAGCAAAGCCATAAATAAACAGTCCGCAGACGGGTTCAATCCCAACCTCTTCAAACCACACTCTGATAAGAGCTCACACACCCACCCACATGTCAAACGTCACATAACTCATATGTCCATTTCCAAATCTCTGAGGTTCATCCATGGGCAGAGCCCTAACTGGAGCATGAAAACTGACACGCTGTTACTCTGTGCGTGTGTGTGTGTGTGTCCATATTTCTGTTTCTGTTTATGTACGTGAGTTTGGCTGCACATATTCGCACACTCACAGTAAATTAGAATAAGCTGGCCGGTCAAACACCAGAACACAAGGGTGTATCTGCGGAGAAAAGTATGATATACTCATTGGCCCGTTTACTGTGCATACCCTCTCAATGTGTTTTTGGTAATTGGAGGATGATTTAGAGTTTTACTAGCGCTGCTCCAGGACAGGAGATTTAAGAGAAAAGTAAGACCGAAAGAAAGACAGAAAGAACAGAAAGACATTGGACAGGCTGAGAGGAATCAAGACAAGCAAGAGAGACTGACAGTGGAAATGTTGAGGGCATTTCTCCTTTTGCTTCATCGCCTGTGTTTAACAAGCTGTGACCAGTTACAGTGCCTCCTCTCTTTATGTCCTGTGCCAGCTTGGGTTCGGTACCCTGCTCTAAATGGCCTGTCGCTGCCAGAAAACCACAAATGCTCCAGTTCACCCACCTGCTGTTCAGGCCACCCCCAGAGTCCGGTTCCCCAGGAACCGACAAACTCTGCCTGGGGAAGTCTGGTCGGATGGGAGCAGGGAGGCTCCATGCTGTAGATCCAACTCCGGGATCAGGCCTGGGAAACAAGCTGAGGAGCATGTGTTTGAGCGGCAGAGGGAACCCCACTGTTCCCGGCACGCTGGTTTGGAGGAGGTCCCAGCATGGCACTGAGCAGGGTTTGGCTATGGATGATTCTTCAGAGGGCCCCAGGGTGAAGGCTGCTGTCTCTGGTATGTCACAGGTCTGGGCAAAGGACATGATACAAACATCATTAGAAGGGATGAAAAGAAAAGAAACCAGGAAAGGAGAGGAGAGATAAAACAGTAAATAAAAAAAAGATGGAAGCAGATTAGGAAGGAAAAAATATAAAAATGTTTTATAGAAGAGAACATACAACAAAAAAGATTAGAGGTGCGGAAAGGGAACAAGAATACGGAAGGAGGCGAGAGTTGGAGAAGGAAAGGATATGAGATGGGGCATTGAGTCGAAAAAAGGAAAGAAAGAGAGACAGTTAAAAAGATGCAAATCATTACAACAAAAGATACATGGAAAAACCACATTGTTATTGTACTCTCTTCTTTCTCCCACTGAGCTTAGCGCTAAATTGGTAGCAGAGAAGCCCTGCTGTGCTGGTTTAGCAGCCAGTGAGCAACGAGTAGTAGGGGACTACAGGGATTAGGCACTCAGCATGATGAATAGTCAACTAGAAAGACATTCCTAGCCTTGTTTGTGGTCTGTGTTATTGTTAAGCTCATCGCCCACTATTTAGTTTTTTTTAAGCCTCTTTTTTAAAAGGTTTTTCAGTCAATTAGTGGCAACTGGCAAGCTCTGCCATCCTTCTTTAAGGGGATCTGAAAGCTCGTAAAATGACATCACTACATTGTTGCTCTCTTTGGGGACATGCAGCAGATGAAAGCGAGAAGGGAAACCTGCATCCAATTCTGGGTGTTTGTCTTATGTCCCTATGAAGTGCCATTGCCACATGGTGAGAACAGTGGTGGGAGAGAAGGGAGGGGAGGGGAGTGGTGGTGGTGGTGGAGGGGGGCAACATGATCTGATGGAAAACGGCTTGCTACATCCCGGCAAAATGTGTATGTGTGGTAGTGGAGGGTTGGTTGGATGGATGTGTGTGAGTAGTGTGCACAGGAGATATACTGTGGAGAAGCTTCAGCAGGATTGGACAGATATGATGCAGGGACATACAGTCAAAAGTTTGGACACACTTTCTCATTCAAGGGAATGGCAAGGTGTGTCCAAACTTTTGGCTGGTGCTGCAGACGAAACACACGCATCCGTATACACAGTGTTTCAGTGAGTTAACGGTTAAGCTGGCAGGAACTGGGCAGGTGTTGTGACGCATGTATGTAATACTGTAATGGTTTGCCTCTGTAGCTCCAGGTCTGTGCCAGCATAAGCAGATGTTTCATATGTTTAGATAAAGATGGAGAAAAAGATTCCAGACTTGAACTGATTGACATTTCATTAAGTCAAAGAAAAAAATGCTTTGTACTTGGGGGAAACTTCCTTTGAATCATTCTGCTGAGGTTTGCTTATTGCGGCTTTGTGTTCATGGCAGTCTGAAAACAGTGTGATTCACACTTAAAAAATTTGGTTCAGCACACAGAGTGAGAGAAAAAAAAAACAGTCTGTGTTTACGCATATTACCTGCTCATCCGTTCCCAGTGCGTGGTCAGTCAGCAGAGGCCTGTATTGTATTGTGAAAGGAGTGTTGTTGACAAGGATAGTTGTGTCCTCTATCTGTAGGATCTGGATGCCATGTCTCACCGCAGAAGACACGCAGAACTGACACAGCTACAGAGAAAAACAACAGACACGGAGATGTCAGCCATAAATGTTAAAACGTGTTTTTATTGCACGACAGATCTGGATGCTGGGCTCATGTGGTGAGATAAAGAGCAAATAAAAAGTGATCAAATACACAGTAAAAAATGATGTCTGTTCAAAAGAGTTTTCCATAAATCTCATTGTAGTGCATTGTAGTTCTAAACATTTTCATGTGAAAAGGAAATTATAGCCTTTAATTAATTTCAACAACTACATGTCACTGACTTCAGAACTAAAGTTTTATTTCTCCTGTTTGTCATGAAATATCTTACTGGCAAGACATTTGTGACATAGAATAAAAACAACAAAAAATGTTAGTTTCATTCTTTCCTGTTCTGTCCTGCTGATACACTCATTTGTATTTCCTTTTCCAAAGTTCCATTTTCAGTCTTAAGTAATGTATGTATGGTATGGTTTTCTTAATAAATTGTAATACATTGTCTCAAAATGTAAACTTTCTAAACTTTGCCTGAACACTATACACTTACTTTGTTTCACTATTAGTGCACTTCCAATAAATGTAAACTATTTGATTTAACAGATGCTGTAGAAAGCAGTATAAGCAGAATATAATCAGATTTGGCTTTTCAATACAAGATTCAGCTATTTGTTTCTTTTTCATATAGACTATCTGCCAATCAGAAAATTCAATTGCATGACTTTCAGTGATGGTTTTGACAATGTTAACATAGTCAAATGCAACTGAGTCATAAGCACATATTTTTGAGCATTTAAAAACAAATGAACAGCTGCATATGATGCAAGATTTGAATTGCGGCCTATTTGAATTTCCTACATATAATACTGGGTTACCATATGGATTTCTTGGAATAATGAGACAGAGCACACATGAATCTCTGTTTAAATTTGTTCTTGGCAGCCTATTTTTTTTACTTTAAACATTAAAACAAAATGTAAATATGTAAATGAACAACAGCCTCTCTCATCAGTTAACCACCAATGCATGTTGTCATGTGGATTTTTCTTTAGCAGGCGCGCCAGCTAGCCCAGCTAGAAAATAAATATTTTTAAGATTCCTCTTATTTACAATTCCTCATTGAATTGTTATCACTTTGCATTTCGTAGGCTTCTCTGTTTTATCTTGTTATTGTAATGCACACTGACTGATAAAAAAACAACAGCAATAAAAAAACACAACGGCTCGACTTAAAGAATCTCAGTTGAGATTCTCCGACGGATGATTCAGCTCATCGACTTTCAGGGGGCAGCCCTTCAACTGACGACTAAAAATAGCTGTAAACTGCCATGTAGGTTCATAAACACATCTGAACATGTAAAATACATTCTGATATAGTGCTACAAAGTGCCCCATTAAAAAAAACACCCTAATAATCCTGGATTTTCCCTGAGAATTCAGTAAATTACTTGGTGAATTATGTGAGATTTAAAGTTTGACCACTCATCCCCTCACCTTCTGCCTGCCAGGGAAGGCTCCCAGGGTGATGTCGGCCTCCACATATCCTTCCTCATCCAGAGTGACCACCTCTGAGCCTGAGCCCTCTTTCCATCGAGGAGAAGTCAGGTCATGGACCAGTTTCAGTGCTGTGGACTTGTGGACGGTGTTAGTGTGAGCCCAGTAGATACCAATCTGGAAGGCTTCCTGGATGGTGGGGAACAAAAGGAAACGGAGGGGGGAGAGAGAAGGAACGATGAGTGGGTGACGATGGGAGAGTGGTAATGGGGGGGGGGGTTGGATATCAAATTATTGTCGGTTATGTCAGACGCTACTATTATCTGATTGCATTTTGGAAATGGTCACATGCTGGGGTCACATGTGACTTCACTTCCAACAACTCAACTCATTGTTCCTGACATCGTACATGTTCCCTGCATAGAGTTTCAACTAGTCTTGGCAAATAAAGAGTTTATAACTTCCATGACTGTTGGCTTTGTTAGGAGAACATAATTTAGGTGCCCTACAGATGCCGGAGTGACAGGCTGTTCATCTGGCCCATGGTAAAAAAAGCCGATCAAACACCATCCCTCTCCCATAAACCAATCAACTGTGAGTCGCAGCTGAGACCAAGTCCTCTCTCCACTTGTCGTGGTTTGATAAATAGCGGGGTGCTATGGAAACAATGCTGTATTTGTTTCTGTTTCACAGACTATTACACATTTACAACTTTTTATTTTGCTTTTTTGTGCTGAACCGTATCAACACTTGCTCTTTGATATGCTGCCTTCCTGCTTAGTTAGTGGCAGAGAAATCTGTGTATGTGTGTGTTATGTTCCCCGGGGGGAAAACCATCTGCAGACCTCTTCTTCTGATCTCAGAAGCCAGTGAGAAGACATGCTTATAGTATACAGTGACAGAGCTTGGCTGCGGATGAAGACTGAGGCAGGGAATATTGTTGTAATGTAGCTCTGGAGAATGATCTCAGGTTTTGTACTTATTAGTCAAAACTGAAATGAGAAGAGAGCTGCTTTCATAATGAAGGCTATCCTGCCATGAAAAGAAAGACTCCCTGGTCTTGATCTAAAGACAAAACATATCTTCAGTGCAGTAGGAATATCATAGTAGATCATACAAAGCCAAAAATCTGGAAAGTCTATTAATGTCTTTCAGAATCAGAATTAGTTTTGACCTAATGGGAAACATTTGAAAGTTGACATTCTTGTAAGAAGACTCTTTTGATGTAGCATATTAAATGGTGTGTAAGTATTATATAAAAAATGTAAGTGGTATATAAAAAAAAGGACAGAAAACTTCCAGTACTTAAAGTGGCACTCCTCTGTTTTTACATATAAAGTTCAGTTTAATGTTCTTAATGATTTATTAAGTCAAAGACAAAAAAACAAAGAAGCAGTGTTCATGTCATGTACACTACTTTCCGCTAACAAATCCAACAATGCAATGCCCCACATTTTATAGATGTGTGCGACTCCACAGCTGTCAGTCATGATGCTAAATGCCAATGATTAGTGGCTGAAATTTCAATTCAGTAAGTAAACTATTGAGGGTCCATTATATGGGGAGTAGTCAGTGAGTGAAATAGGGAGTGATTCCAAACACAGTCATGGGAATTTGAGAGGTAGTGGAAGTATAGATGCTGCTGAGTTACATTATCCAGCGTCAGGATCTCTTTTTCAGTGTTTTCTCTGCTTGGTATGTGTATTGTAGATGGCACTTTACCTTGAAGTTGGGTGGTACAATAACTTTGCCGGCTGGTATCTGCAGTACGATGGTCTCCCCCTCAAAAAGCCAGAGGTCCCATTGGGAGTGGTTGGCCAGCAAGGCCCAGGGCAGCAGCTCCACCAGCAGGGTGTTCAGACCAGACTTCCAGCAGGATAACTTCACCTGCATGGGACTGTCCCACTGGGCAAGAGGCTCCAGCACTGACCTGTGCACAGAGGACACATCACTTTAGAAATCACTCTACTGGCATTCAGATTATGGGAATTGAATTTTACTACAGTGGCTGACGGGTATCCAGTATAAAATAAACAGATAATAAACAGGGATCCACTTATACAGAAAGAGCCAGTGGAATAAAATGAATAAATACATTTTTAAGCATGAATGAACCGACTGTGACAGTGTTGATGTCTTGCTCTATGTAGTGCGCTAAACCAGACGACAGCCGAGCAGGCTCGACACGCTGATCAAATGTCTACTGTGCTGAGCTTTTTTCCTACTTTCCTATGGGACTGTAAACACTTCACCCTAGACACATAGCCATAATGACATACATATAGACAGAGAGACAGACACACAGCTACCTGTAATGCAGTATTGATAAACAACTATTATTGTCAGATCAGCTTAGTAATAAACTCATTTTGCTCAATCACCAGGGTTAAGGATATCATTTCTGCTGTAGCCATGTTCTACACTCTGCCAAATATAGAACACCCTTAAACAGACATTTAAATGTGTCTTATCAAAACAAACAATTCTTATACTTGTTATACTACACAGACCATTAACACGCTGACAGGCTATACAAATACACAGAGAGGAATAGTCCGCAAACAACTTATGCAATACAAACAGATACGGGGAATAGTTGACGAGGCATCTGGGAACACACATGGGCATGTCGAGACGCAGACAAACAGGCAGACAGACAGAGAAACACGCAACCATTTTTCCACCGATCCACTGACACAGCAGTCATTTCACGGCAATCATGGTCTCGTGAACCCTAAACAGCCCTGAGTGCCAGAAGAGAGCCAAACAAACAGTTCTCTCAGCGTTACTCTGAAGTTCAAAGCCATCAAAAGCGACCCAAGTCTTCCCTCTCCCCCAAGGCCGCCTCGACTCTCCTCGGCCCACCTTTACCATAATCAAACTCGTCGCACGCCCAGAGACTCCCACTGTGAAACTGACCAAAAGAAAGCACTGGGGATAGTTATTCTTTAACGTTTAACTGGTGTTTGTGTTTGTATGTCTTTAAATAGGGCATTGACCTCGCGGCTGAGGGCAGCTAAGTGCAGGGCTCATAAATCACATTACAGAGCTCACAAAAAAAAAAGGTAATTGAAAGAAATGTGCTCAGCAGCTTCTGTCAAAACCCTCCAACCTTGGAGTTGGAGGGTTTCAGAAGTGTGAATTCTGAGAAGCACACTGCTTTGAACAAGCACACACACACACACACACACACACACAACCGCACCAACTCCAACCACTACAAGATGTTTGTTTAATGATTGCGGAGGTGCCCCTCTGCCATTAAAAATTCTACAGAGAAAGAAAAATAACATTTACCACTTTCAACTTCCTCTGCCCCTTAAAGACACAATATTTACACACTCCCTGCCAAGGAGTTCAGTTGGTTTGGTTTCTCCGCTGTGCCAGAGAGACTGAACCTTCTCTCCAAACAGCAAACGGTATCACTGTTATCGACATTAAAGAAAAATATACTAATTAAACTGTGGTTTTCACTTGCTGTCCAACTTCTGAGAGTGTTTGGAGGAAGCAATCAGTGCTATTAATCCTCTAATGGCACTTTACCCCCTCTTTCTCTTACCATATTTTCCTAATGTTCCTTCAAAAAAAAAGAAAGAAGAAAAAACCTAGCAAGATTTCTGGGTTACAGACAAACTGCCACTTTCCGTGATGGGAAATGTGCTTTGGCCTTGGGCTTTTGTTTCTCAGGGATGGATCAGAGAGAAGAGAGAGAACCCGGACTGACAGAAGAAACCCAACACCAAACCAGTGCCTCCACTGAGACGCTGTGTGTGTATGTGAGACATTTAAAGGTGAGCGATGTGTATGGCGGTGTGCGTTTGTTATGTGATGATTGTGTACACACATACGCTGGGTAACAATCTGTGTGTGTGTGTGTGTCTGTGTGTGTGTGTTTGCGTATGTATAGAGAGCAGAAAAACCCGGGCAACCACAGGCAGACATATGGCCCACATGTCCAGCAGATCTGCCGGGACTCTTTGTAACTCGGAGCCTGTGGGAGAGCATGTGGCTACGACTTCTACCGCTGCTATCAAGATGTGATTGCTTTGTGACAAAAGATGATTCCCAGAGTGACATTTGCGGACAGATTCATGTGTGCGCACTGCCCGACAGTCTACGTAAACTCATGCGAAAGCCGCGTAAACACACATGTGTGCATACGCATTCGCATAGACGCACTATTACACACTGTACGCTCTGCAAACCTGTGCCAACTTTTAACTGGATGCAAAGCCCCCGTGACTTGTGTGAGAAAGCGGGATTGTGACAGAGAGACTTAATCTCCGGTCTGTGGGGATGGCAGTGGGATCCCTGCTAACGTCTGATGCGTGGCTCTGCATTGTCTTTGCAGTTAACCATTTTATTATTTGAACAAAGACTCGACAATAAAGAGAAGCCTCCCTCATTAAATACTCTCTTGCTCAACTCTGTGCTTTGAAGAAGGATGCTGTCAGAGGCCTACGATTAACAAAAACAACACACTGGTGGGTCTTTGATGCAATTTTGGGTTATGAAATACTCACAGCCAAATTTAATGCTTGCCACAAAAGTGCTAGAATGAATAAAAGACTAATAGATGCTGAGTTTTCACAGAGGTGTCACGGTGTCTTGGGAGGATGAAAGCTTGGGCACCCATCATTTTTGCAAAGTGTTGTTACAGCTGTTTGTATTGCCTGTGCGTTGTGTCCTTTTCCTCTCCTGCCTATTGCCAGGTACAGGTCATCTACACCTCATCAGTCCACAATGAGGAGCACCTGGCCCAGGGAAGAGGTTACAGTACATGCTGCAGGGTCCTGTGTCAGAGAGGCGTCGTTTTTGTGGACTGCTTTTCTCGCCTCTCAGCCTGGGATTTGATGCTATTTAGTGTATTTGTTGTATTGTATATGCTGGATTGTTTATAGTCATTTAGTGTGTTGGTTGTTTTGTATGTCTTGTTAATACATCTCATGGTTTGGGTGTTTTAAAAGGTGTTAGGAGTTTTACTTTGGGTAAATGGTGGACAGTATGAATCAAGTGAGGCTCACAACTTAGTCATTATTACTCCACGCTGTGTTGCATCCCCTTATTCATCCCTCAAGATTCTGTTCCAAAGGGAGAGGACTATGAAAGATGACCATTTTTGACTCACCACATTTGTACTTACCTTTATAAGCACATGAACATTCGTTTTACTCCTACAAGTCGGTTTAGCTGCAAGGACACATTCTCACAGAGGCACTGAACATTCAACAAATAAAATAGAGTACCTGTCAGTATCTTTGGTGACGTAAGGCCAAGGTGGGTCATTGGAAGTCTTTGGACCATAGAAGTCAGCCAGGATGTGTTCCAGGTTGTCCTCGTTTCCGTTCTTGTTCACTATCTGTTTGATTAGGCTGGTGGAGATTGGTACAGCGCATTGGGAAGCATCTTCTTCCTCCCTGAGGGATAGAACATAAAATCATTATAGATTTCTCTGGAACTACCTGTGATGCCTCTGTTCATTTGCCTGTGTCAGAATTTTTAAAAATATCATACTATCATACTTCACAAGTGATATACTGTTAAATCTCTGGGACTTTAAACCAATGTGCTATCTTGATCCAAGAATGTGCAGTTCCTCCTGCCAAGTAGGCACTGTACCAGCTGATAACACTTATCTTGATTATCTCCTCTTCTTGGTGTGTGTGTGATAAGCAATTGCGTGAAGCGAGATCCTACGTACTCTTAAGGTCGCAAAGGCGCATGGATCTTGACCCCTGCTGTGTATTTTGTCAGAAAATCTGGCTTGGAGGCATGTTTACTTATTCAATGCCAGAAACAATTCAAACATATTTTTGGCTGGACCGCAGCAGTGGGGCCAGCTCCATAAACTTGAATGTCTGTCCCCGACTGACTGACTGATGAAGTTATGTACGGTGTATCTTCATCACTCGCCTCGGCCGAGTGTCGCCACTTCCTGTATCTGTTGTTTCAAATTAAAAGCCCTCTGGCATTTCATGCACGGTTCAGCCATATACTAGGCTTTGACCTAGTCTTGTTTATTTCTGTAGAGAAGAAGACACCTCTTGACAGCAGCTGACTGTGCCTATTGTTCTGTGACCCCCAGGCTAAACTTGCTTTTACCCTGAAACCTCGAAGAACCTTTAATCCGCCTTTTGTTTTGGATTTTTTTTCTTCCTGACATGTCTTGTCTTACAAACACTACTTCAAAAAGATCACAGAAAAAGCTAAACAGCAGTAAATAATCCTATTGGATACCTCTGCCCCAGACACTGGTCAATTATGGCTTTGCAACATGAAGAAAAAAATAACTCAATCCAAACACTGTAATAGCTTCTTCTCTTTCTCTGGGCAGCATCCAGTTCCACTTGGCTAAAGCAAAGCAGCCCCCTTACCCCAAAGCAGTAGTTTATTAATAGAGCCCATTGTGCTATAAAAGGAACTCAGGGGCTATTGCTTATGGATGTGGGGCAAGACAGAGGAGTGGGACAAGGTGTTGACAGGAAGCTTTTCATCCAGAGCAGTTCCTGAGGGGGGGAAACTGGAAGAGGCTTCTGATTGTAACCCCTTAGTTTTTCTAATGTGGTGGCCTATATGAGGAGAGCAGGACATAACGGTTTTGGTTAAGACTTGTCTGTGTCTCTTGTGTCGCAGACCGCAGCTCTGCTCTCTACCTCGTCCATTAGAGGCCACAACTATGTGTAATTACAGGAAGGAAAGATGAGCTGTTGACCAGCGAACATTCAAGATTGGATCCGAGGTTTGGGGTTTGGGGGGACTATATGTGTATATGTGTATGTGTGCGAAGGTACGGTTTACAACTGTGGCTTGTAGTTTGTGTGTGTTTTTTGACGATGGATAGCGATGAGGGATGGATTGAGTTGGGGGGACAAAGAAGTGTGGGGGTGGGGGGGGGGGGGGGGGGGGGTTATATGTAAGTTTGTGCAGTGAGAAGCAGTTTAGGCAAGGGACGCATCGTAAACACAAGGAGCATTGTGGTTGCAATCCAGGGAGACAAGACACTTAGTTGTTTCTGAGCTTGCTTTTTTACGCACATGAAAAGGATTTATCTACAACAACAGGGGCCAAATATATTCCCAGTCACTGTATGGCCACTGTGGTTCCTTTATGGCAGCTGAAATCAAAACAAACTTTGTGACCAGATATCTAAACACACAACAGTTACAGAAAAAAAAGTTCTCTCAGGGGGAGTCAATTACACTCAACGTTTACTCTGTTTATTCAGATCACCACTATGTTGCTACCAAAAGCGTGATTTTTGTTCCGTAGATTCGCACAAAACAACATAGATTACATATCTACAGATAACAAATACAGTAGGAACAACAACAATGCAGAATGTGCATGTGGTACTAATTTCCCCTGAGGCCACCCATACTGAAACATGCACTCATGTTATCGAAAGACACTTTGGAACAAAGCATCCGCATTTATATGTACATGACATGTACATGAGGTATTGTGGCGATGTTATGTAGTGATCTTATTAGACCATATAACCTACAGATGAATTACAGATGGATGGCATTTCTTTTTAAGGCAAATGTTGATACAACTGAATATCTAAAAAAATGAATCAGCTTCGTGGAACCTATGATGAGAAACTGAATAAAAAGCTGTCTCTAACAGGATGATATGGACAATATGAGCAAGTGTGAACACACACTGACAAACTGGGACAGAGTAACAGGCGTAGTAGTGATGTATGTGACAGACTTGCCCATGATGAAGTGGCGACTGTCACACTTAAACTGGCACATAGCTAACCAAGACAATGACAGACACAGACCACACACAGATACGAGGACACACATGCACATACTCATCTACCCACATAAACATGTGTGCATACACACATACAATCTTCCCTACTGGCACACAAGGACAAATACGGAGCTAACGTGGGGCCAAAAACCTGCTCTTTGTTAGGGCATGTATTTAAATGAAGTGTAATTATGGCCAAACCTGACATGTTGGAATTGGAGCTGTGTCTCAGCAGCTGCCAAGCTGGCTTCCTGCTCTCCTGAAATGTGCCTAGATCCCACTGGATCATGTCTTCATTTTGGCTCAAGGAAACCAGAATGTGGTGTGAGAGAATCTTAAGTAAGTGTCTGTCCCTCTTTGCTGAATAGAAGCATAAAAAACCCATTACAGAAGATGAGAGTCAGGCTCTGTCCTTTACAGCTGTATGAGCTGGTGGCTGATGACATAATTTAACACTGATTTGAAAGAACTAAATTGTCTAGTTAAACTGTCCTGATGATCAGCAACAGTCGAGGTTATGTACAAATAGCACGGATGAAAACAAATGACGTGTCAAATGAAGCTCCGTGTCAGTCATGAGGACAGATTCTGAGTTGTGTTGATATTAATATAAGATGGAATTTAAATGAAACTAGCCAACTGGTTAGATTGTTGTGAGTCACTGAGTCATTGACTTTTAAAAATACATTTTTAAAAGATCAATCTTGGTGGGTGGGAACTTATTGTAAATATGTCATGGGCAATACTATGGGATAGATGGACCTAATGTACAGTATACAGTATATAGATTCAGCTACATGGGTTTTGTCATTTTCTAATATGATTGTTTACCTGGCCTGGAAAGTGAGGTGGTGGGTGAGGTCAGCCTCAGTGTTTAACAGGGGCTCCTGGTGGCCCTGTCCTTGTATCAGCTGACCCTCTTTCAGGCCAAGGCTCCTCTTCTCTATCTGGACAATAATTGGATCTGGCAAGTGACTCCTCATGACAAACAGTGGACTGAAAACCACCTGAAACAGAGAATCCATGCAGAACAACAGTCAGAAAGAGAGACCTCACACACTCTGAATAAACAGGCTTAAACTGGCAAGAACAGTTAGCTGAATAGTGATGATGAAATGATGAAAACCTTGGATGTCCAATAACTTGACTGCAATGAATCTTCACATTTTGGACTAATCAGTGAATTAATAATCTCAATATGTTACACTGGGATTGAAAGTATGGCAGCTCTGAGTAGCAGAGAGACAAAGTGTTGAAATATCACAACTAGAATTAACATAACTATACAGATCAACCAAGTAAATACAAATAAATCAAATCAGGATGGTCTGTAATTATTTCATGTCAAAATATACCAAGAGTGACAAAGACAGAATTCTGAGGTTTGGTTTAATACCTCCTCTGTGTGGACATGCTTTCTCATTTTATAAAGCATATATCAGTAAGTTGTCATCTCAGTTGGTGGAAATGGAGTTATCTTCTCTTTTGCAGCCCAGTTTGTGATTTTAGGTGATAAGATAGGTGTGTTTTGTGTTTGTTTTTTTAATAGAAACCATTGCTTGCATAATATAACTATATAGCTTCCTGGGAAAAGCTGAAGAAACCAATGCTATAATTTATGCTATAATGGCCACATTGAGCTAAATCAGTGTGAGTGTTAATGCAACAGTGACACCCACAAATAACAACAAATTGGGGCTGTGCGATATTACCAAAAACTCATACCACAATAACGATACATATCACGATACAGCACTTTTTCTGTGAATTCAATGAATAAATAGTTTCTGGTCAGTCCCTCCCACCCCCCTTCTGTGTTTTGCTGTAATTTATGGTTTATGGTTATTTTGTGTCACAATGTGGAAATAGACATTGTGTAGTATGCGTGCATTTAGGACACTCACCACTCTCTGTTGCATGTGAGAATCTGGTTCAATAGTGATGAGAGTACACCACACGTATAGCAAAGAGCCACTGGAACACGGCACCTGAAAGGAGACAAGCTGCTTGTGATTGGTGTTCTCATCACTTCATCACAAGCCACACTGTTACAGATTGGGGGATTTTCAGTGCCTCAGATATCTCACTGTACCCTTATTTCAAAGGGTTAACAAGAAAAAAAACATGACTCAAGTACACTCAAGAGCACCTTCTCTGTGTTAGAAAGTAAAATACGGTGACTTAAATGCCTTTGTCTCCTTTCACCTTCTGATGGCATGTTTATGACCTCCATCAGTAATGCATTATCACATTTTGTCCTAAAAAAAGGTTGCTTCTTGGCTTCTTCCAGTAGTTAAAAGTTAAATCTCCCCAAAGCCCTGCTACACACCATCATGGCCGAGGCGACTGACAACTGTTAGTGCCAGATAATAGACCATTAAAGGCAGTTAAATCTTAGCAAGATTTAAAGGCTGAGAATGTGCCCACCGAGGGCCGAACACTCTTAATGTGTCACTGGTGTTTGTCCCATTTACTCCTCACTCCTCATTAGAGCCTTGCGATGCCAAGGCACATTACAAGTGGTCTAGTTTATGACAGACCGGGGACTTCATTTTCTGGTGGGGACAGCAAAGTGGAGAACATTCAGTTTTAATATAAAGGCTCTTGCAAAACAGCCTTGTTGGGATGAGGGAGTGAAATTTTGGCAAAGAGATACTCTATAGCCCTGATCCACCAAAAACACTCACCACAGGAAGAAGGTCATAACGACCTCCTGTGCTTTGTCAAAAGTAAAGGACAAGAGCAAAAAGATAATAAAAGTAAGGGAGGAGGAAGGTAAGATATGGAAGAGGAGTTACTTCAGATGGATTACTGATACGGAGAATCAGGAGACAGATGAGAAAAGAGGCAGACATGGACAGGGGAGAGAATTACGGCGTGAAACAGGTGGACGAGCTGGATGCCAGAGGATGAAGTAAATAAAGAAGAGGAGTTAAGTACAACAAGATAGATGAGTGAGCCAGTGTGTGGGCGAGAGAGTATAAGAAAGGGAGGAAACAAGAGAGTGAAATAGCAGGAGACAGACAGAGATAGAGAGATCTAAGGACTCAGCTACTAGTCCAGGCAGCTCTCTCATTCGGAGCCAAACCTCCATATGTGTACTGAATGGCTGATCTGAGGAGAAGAGATAACAGCGGAGGTTGGAGTGAAGTCAGAGATGTTCAGACCCACACACAGAAGCTGGAGCAGCAGAATGACTAGCTGTTAACAGCACGGGGCTCATAAAGAAAGAAAACAGAAAAGAGAGAGAGAGAGACCAACAAAGACAGAGAACAAGAAAAATAAAGAACAAGAGCCAGAACAGCGGGGAATGAAGAAGGAAGGAGAGATCATCTGGCGCTAATCCAGCGGTGTGAAAGTGCCTACAAAGCCTCTGCCTGTGCCCACATATCAGCTAGTGTTTCCTGTCTATGGCCAGCGTTGTTATGAGAGAGCATAAACTGTAATTTCTGCCTCTCAACATGGTTGGGTTATGGGTTGGAAAGTGGAAGGCCTTTGTAAGCCTATCTGAGGGGACGATCTCAATCTGCTCTCCAACAGCAAGAAGCAGCTCTGCCACTGCGGCCACCCAGGAGAAGAGGATCCGGTCACAGTTGGTGGTCCAGTCACCAGCTCCAAACATGTGTGTGTATGTGGACGGAGAGCTTGTTGGAAGTGGGGATGTCTGCGATGTGTGTGTCTATCTGTGTTTGTCTGGCTAGCACATTCAGCAGCTGGCATGTGGACAACTCCATGCGCTATGGAGCTGCTACGGTCTATATCAATGTGCTTTTTCCATCTGCCCATATATGACATCCATATCAAAGTGTGTTAAAAATTACATTTAAAACAACTCATATTGCCTGTGAAAGCAAAGAGCATGCAGACAAGTCTCAGTTGTACAAAATCAGTTCCAACTGCAGCCCAAGTCTATTTGTCTTACTGTACCTGTACAACAGAGCTGTTGCTGCCCTTGTCCCTCCTCTCCAGCTGAACATCCTGGGACCAGTCTTCGTCCCCTCGGGCCCTCACGCACAGCTCTGTCATCTCTGCGTCCTCCAGCACGTAGGACGGCAACTTCTCCCCTGCCTCCAGGCAGTCACAGTGTTCTCTGACTACTGTCTGACCGTCAGGCCCCACGTAGTGCTGCACCACCCGCAACTCGATGTCCTGAGTCAGGTAGCTGCACATCACCTGACGCCCGCATATTATTACCTGAAGAGCAGGGGGGAAAAATTGACACAGGAATAAAATGATTCATCTCATTGCAGCAGATGTTGTGCTATCCCTTGACAAACATTGCTGTATCTACACTGTTCAGCATCGCGATTGATATAACAGAGAGACAGTTAATGTTTGAATTTTAACCACAAAGTAGAGCAGGGTTCGACTAATTCTGGACTCTAGATCTTGATAAAGTTAACGGTGCATCTGTAAGGGACGCTGAAAAACTTGAGACTTTTGGACTTAAGGGCAAAAGTGAGTCTAGGTGTTTAGAGTGAGCACACTTCAAGGTGGGATGAAAAACAAGCTGTCACAGGGAGGCAGGAGAAGTGACAATCATTCAATCATTCTTTGAAAGAATTCATGGTATTGCACTCAGTTGTACACATGAAAAAAGAGCTTGAGAGAAAAGTTACATGTGTTTCAACTCCTCACCCAATCGCTGTGTGAAGAATGTGTGATTGTCACAAAGATCATCGGTGCTAGAAATTGAATTGTGGTGTATCTGAAAGAACTCTGAATCAGCACAACTTCAAATCCAACTTTGCCTCCTGCTCTAAATGATTCCCAGGACCTGATGCCTCTGTAGCTGCACTACTGCTGTCTCTGTTCTTATCAAAGGATTTGCTCTATGGAGCCTGTTTTCTTCTTCACTGCCTGACAGCTTTCCAAGGTCACTGTCTATCACTCCTTATACGCCAAACGCACACACACAATCTTATACATAGTCTCACACACACACGCCAAGCCACAGCAACCACCGGGGAGCTCTCATCTGGGACTGACACATCAAATTGTGCTCAGGATTGATTGTTTCCACCACCCTATGTGAGTGTGTGTTTATATCTTTGCATGTGTGTTCGTGGCTGTGTGTTTGCCGCAGGTTGTGGGACTGATAATGATGGTGGAGAGAAAGATCTCGGCCCCTAATGAGCGAAATCTCTCCATCAATCATGTCTTGATATCCAGTCACTAAAACACGCTCGTCAGCAGTTAGCTGCAATGTACACACACAGTAACACACTTTCTTGCCCTGACTGCCCATATTCCTCTTCCTCTCCTCCCTTCTCTGTTGATACACATATGTGCAACAAGAAAAAGAAAATTGAAAATGAGACAAAGTCTGTTTTAGGGAGCATGAGAGAGAAAACATTTTGAGAGCCCTAGAAACAAATAAAGCAGTAAGACGTTTAGAGATAAAGAGAAAATGAGTCACAAAAAGACAAATGTACATTTCTGAGCACTGAATAGTCCATTCATTGTTTAGTGGATAAATTAAAAAATTACAAAATTGTGGTAACTTATTCATACTTTATGTCCTTTATCAAGCAAAAATCCCAAACGTACACTAGTTCCAGTTCTCAAATGTGAGAATGTTTCCCTCCTTCTTTATGTGATTGTAAATGTAAGACATTTTAGGTAATTCAAGTAATTTAAAAGACATCACCTTGGACTTCATTGGAACATTGTGATGGGCATCATTATTTTATGACAGTTTAACTGATCATAAAAATAATCATTAGCTGCAGCTCCAATGCCTCAGCCTTCATGTATGGCTTTCTAAAGGTATGTAAGTGTGCCCAATGTGATTGTACGTATTTAGAGAATGTATGTGTGTGTGTATACGGTTTATATGAGGGCGATTTTCAACAGCAGTCAACATGAGGTACCACTATGAATAATGTGGAGGCCATCATAATAAAATACAGAGACAGGAAGAGTACAGTTGTGGGTGACACTGCAAGGATGAACTCCCCACTTCCCCCCCTAAAAAAAACAGAGGAGGTATGTTCACACAGGCGGGAGCCAACTTTCCCTGTAGTGGCAGCAACTGTCCCACTCTGAGGCTTTGTGTTGTGAATTGGATGTGACCAAGGCACATACCCTATCATTGGATCCAATGGGAGCAAGATGTAAGCGGTGTCTGGGACAGATAGAGGAAGGAATGCGAGAGGCCGAATCAGTTTTGTCTGGAGGACGAGTGGGAGACATGTGCAACACTTGACACTGTTTACATAACAAAGTGTCACAACCATAATCTGATGGCATCTCTACATTTTCAGGAATACAACAGCTCTGCCTTGTATTTGTGGAAAAATTCAAACATGATTCACCGCTATGATTTGGTTTACGATGGTTTATGATTTCCTTTGATCTTCTCTGTGGATTGATGGGGTACATTGTGTTTTTGGATGGCTTTAAACTCATAAGATTTTGTTTTAGTGCTATAAAACATGATTACAAAAACTGACAACAACAGAATACAGTCCGTTGTTAGCCGAGCAACTACTAAATCATAACATATAAATGGAAAAAAACTAGGGGTTTCAAAAGTGCTCATCCCAAAATGAGAGCTGGGAAAAAGGCCAAGCTTCCAAAGTGACACATGGTGGTCAACAGGCACAATGCAGCAAATAGGTTCCTGCTTTCTGTGTAATTCTGAACCACTAACAAGATGTGTTACAGGTTCATGCTGGATCTTCTTCCATATAACAAATTCTAATGTTTGTAAAATGATATTTGCTGGATGAACAATGTAGATAATGTGATTACTATATTTGATTTGTTGTGGGTTTGTTATTACGGTGACAACCTGAATTAAAAAAAAAACAAATGTACCTGTTTCTGGACACCGTTGAGCTGCACCACCTTGATGATGAGTGAAGCAGTGCGTCCTTTGTAGTGAATGGTCCTCAGCAGAGTCCCTACGTTGTCCACGCTGAAGGCCTCCGACCAGCGCCAGTTCCCCCAACCCTCGATGCAGATGTGGAGCAGCTGCAGGATGGGACAGAGCAGGACACACACACAAAAACGCAGACAGAAGACACCAGACATCAGAGGTTAGTCTTCTTGCCCTTTATTTATCCCCGAGCAAAAGGCAAGTAAACAACAAGATTCTTTGTTTAGAAGATTTTGGTAGGGGGGGGGATAAGAACAACAAAGTTCCTGTTTACTGGTGCTGAGCAAGCCTGCTGCTGTTGGAAGCAGAAATGGAAGGTCGCACACAATAAACTGGCTGGTGGAAAACAGCTGATGTGGAAGCTCATTATGGCTGCGTGTGTGTGTATGTGTGTGTGTGTGTGTGTACTTGTGCGGTTGGATGTGGAAGGCTCTGTTCTCCACACGTCTAAATAAGAGGCAGATAGTTTGGCTCTCAACCTTTTCAGCTTCATATCCATCACTCAAATGTGGAGCACATCCATGTGTGTGGCTGGGTGTAAACACAGACTCAGGAGGACAGCAATAAACAGACGCTGCCCTATCTTTTGACTTTCAGTGGTGACCATTTTCCGACCATTTTCCACACAGTCTCTTGTTATGTGGACCACAACATTGTAGTCGGGATGAAAATATATAAAGGAGCTTGATTTCTAAGATAACTACATCTGTATCTACAAACAGTCTGTGCAGACAGATGTTGTAGCTGTCCTTTGCTAGATCCACAATAAACATTTTTTTGGTATGAAAATATTTATCCTAAGGTATCATGAATAGCTGTGGCCTTTGTGACGTGCCCACCCATCCTTAATGAGCATGGAAACCATAAAAGCAATCGAAAAGCATGCAGTACAAAAGGCAAGTGGGCTGGTCAAATGTCCATAAAGCACATCTGTGTTACAGTGAGGTCATTCACAGACTATCTGTCCACTTCTCACCACAGGATGCTGGGCGCTACATGACTAGGAAACTCATTTGTCAAACAATGTGAATGTTGTCATGAGATTATGGTCACAATACGGGAGCAGAATCATAAATATGTAGGGAGATCTAAAGCCTTCTCCTCTCCCGAGGCGGCGAGGGTGACCTTCCACCTGACTGAACTCTGTGTGTCAGCCCTGCTGCCAACACAACTTTCAACTCGCAACAGTCAGACGGTGAGGGGAGAGGAGAGAGAGAGAGACAAAGAACGTATGTGACCGAGAGAAGAGGGAGCGAGGGGGGTTCAATATTCTCCCAGAGGAGCAACGACCAGATTGAAACACTGAGAAGCGTTTTTGAAGATTTACACTTTGGCTCGTCGCTTCAATGTGCCGAACATTTAGCCAATCTGTTTAAAGAAAAACAAATTACTCCTGAGGTCAAAGAGCACGGGGGGACCCTGGTCAAGACCTTATATGTTTCTCTCCGCTGCAGTCTTTCCTCACTGTTTGAAGGCAGATTTCTTTACAATAACATTCTTAATCAAAGCCTGAATTCCCTTTCTTCAAAATTGTCACTCCTCCCTGTCGGCTGAGTGGAAATGACATCATTTCCCTGATCTCCTTCTCAGCGGACTTGCTCACAGGGAAAGTGGCAAAGTGGTGTAAACAGCCAGGTGGCGGAGGTTAAGGTTAAGCCTAAGGGTGGAGAACACCTAGATGATTCCCTGAAACAGCACTAACATTATAATCAAGCCAGTTAAGATCATGGTGGCTTGAGAAAACTTTGACAAGAACTGGAATGTGGGTTTTTCTGCCATTCAGCTCCCACTTGCTTAATAAACGGAAACCTTTTAATTCGCATTCAACTTAAAAAGCTGCTTGAAGATCCCGACATTAGTTGCAGTCATGAAAATTTTGAATGGGACTGGTTAAATATGGGGTGGTGTGCCAACTGCAGATCTCAGCTGTGCCCCAGCAACATCTGTGAGGAGCGATTTGTTATTTCAACACTTCTCTCTCCTTTAACCTCTGTGTCCCTCCCTCTCTTTCTCCGCACTTTATCACGCCTGTGGTTCAACTTGACCTTTAAAGGAGAAGTCATAATAATGTCTTTCTTCAAACTTCAAATGGCGACCGCCTCTCTTGTTTTAATTCATCACTGCTCTGACTCAAACAGTGGAAGAAGAAAAAACAAAAAAAACCCCAGCAGTGACACAGACGAACTGGACACGTAGAACAACAAGAATGAAAAATAAGACGCCGTTTTTGCCTCTTTGTGACTTATCCAACTGTTGTGATGCTGAAGCAAGCCCAGCCAGCCACATGTGTTGGTTTCATGCACACGGATTAACCCTGGCACTAACATTCAACTGAACAGAGAATAAAGAATTAGACAGATGTAGACTCAAATGTTTCTATTTTATGTATCGTTTTGAAGGGAACAGTAATAATAGAGGTGAAACAGCATGAATAAGCCTTAACTGTTCATTGCACTCACTTCTATAAAATCATATAAATGTATTTTTTTCACTTAGTTTTTCATGTTCATGGAGGTGGCCCTAAAACATGTCACATCTGCTTTCTAGAATGTGGAGGATGTGAAGATCACAAACTTCAAGAAATGTCCCCAGAGGCCTTACATGACAGTGAAGCCCCAGGCTGTCTGTACTGTGTGATGACTTGACAAAGTGACAAACAAAACTGGACTGAAATAAAAGGAAAACATGATTTATTTGGAAATATAGTTTAGTTCACAATAGAAACTCTACAATATCTTTATCAACTGTGTAAAATGTTATTACATTTATCTGCTAGTATCTTGAGAAAAACAACACTGAGCGAAACCAGCTATCAGCCTGTAACCTCTGATGCTAATTAAGTTTTTATCTCATTTCCAAATAAATCTTTTAGAAAACTCCTACACTCACTCTAAGCAACTGGCGCCGGGTTGAAGAAGTTGTCCAAAACCAACTAAGAACTCATCTGTCACATTATGATCATTTCCCAAGTTGGGTATTGAGTGTGAAAGAAATGTGAAATTGAAATCTTAAATTTTTCCTGCTTTCTCTTAAATCCCCCAGGGAGTGATTGTGATTATAGCTGGCTGATGGTGGACTGTTTGCTTCCAGCACATTACTGTGCTCCAGCTTTGGAAGTAAAGTGACCTGTATGAGGATTATTAAACTGTGATTGGAGTGATTGGATGTAACCACACAAAGCATTCTATTGTGTGACTGCAATGTACTGTATATATAGTCTCTTATCTGTACACTGATAATACAGTTTGACCAGGGTCATGTATTACTGTATCTCTTCCAACAACAACTCTGGACAAATTTCACAATATTAACAAAATACACGCATTCTTCCAAACTTTTTGGATGTTTCTTGACCAACATTATTGATATTTCATGGAACACTTAAGTCAAACTCATTTTATAGTCATTAATATCGTAAATCCAGAATTATTCATTCCAGTTCTTTAGATATGAATTGAATGGATATGCCTTTGGGTTCCACAGTACATCCCAGTCTTCATATCATCATGAAGCTTAACAGTGACATGTTTGCCCAAATACACTAATATAACTAAACTACAGATGATTCATCTCAGTTCCATGGAGATGAATCATCTGATTGATTTGACAATGATATTGTCCATTCGTGCTTGAGCTGAAACAATTCCAGCCTTCTTTGCTCTAATGTCCCCAGTCATCACAGAGTTTACTCACCTTGTAGTGGTCAAACATGGCAATGATGAATGCTGCGTGTAACTATGATATGCTTTGTACATTACCATATTACCACTGGGTTTACTGACCCTGCCACAATCCAATCTGCTGAAACATCTCAAAGCCTACGGATTTTGTTGAATGTTGAGCACGTAATGACACTTTGACATGTGTTTTTAACTCTAAGACTCTGCTGAAATTGTGACTAACCTAAACATAACAAGGAACACCTGGCTACTAAACCAAATATCAGAGGGTCAGAATGATGACGTTAAAATCCACACAGATTCTGCTGGGGCCATGTTAGGGTCTTATCATAAGATCGGTACCATGTGAACCTTTTGAAACCCCATCACCCAGATTTGCCGGTTGCTATGGAAACTAAATGCAAAACCCAAACATGGGACTGACAAATTCTGAAATGGTGTTAACTTCTGAGAAATACCACCTCCACCCGACTGAACTGTAAATTATATTCGGTGAGTCAATTAACCATTCGAATTCCATCATGGGTACGATGTCATGTCTACTGCCGGGTCAGTTGCTTAATCCTGTCCCACGAGAAGATCATTAATCCAAAAGATTCCTGTAAAAGACTGTAAGATAGCAGTCAGTCATAACCAAAGCAATGACTATTAACTTCCTGGTAAACAGAGAGTCATTACCTCACTTGGATGGCAAACACTCAAACATCTGCTTTGATAATGTGGGTGTCAGGACAAACCCAGGAATAAACACAGATGGATGGAGGAACACATACTGTTGCGTTGACACAAAATATTTCCCTTTCTCACATGTACGCACACTCAGACACACTCCAACCACCAGTGCCCTCCAATTCATGTCCTCCTGCAGACAGAATGAGCCACTGTAACCATTATCTGTCTATTGTCCTCTACAAGGAATGTGCCTGGGTGCACATAACACAAATTAAGTGTCTGTCCGCAGCGGGGATGTAAAGCCTTAGTGGTCATTGGTTGTCTACCCATAACTACCATTCCTTCATTCTATCCCACTCAGACTATAATAGAAAATTGGAGACATGGGTAAGAGGTATAAACACCAGTAGCTTTCATCACTAGTTGCAACAACAGGCCTTGAAGAGGTTGTGGCAGGTCTTAGATGGTTACCCCCGTATTTCACCTAAAGCAAGATTTACATAAAAATCTACTTTTTGAAACCTAAAAATGATCCAAAATCAATTTCCTAAATTGAATGTTTGAAAATAGTCTGACGGGTGTTATTTGGGCATGTACGAGGAAGAAGGGATATGGAACAGAGGTTTGTCTTGTCTGGTGAAATTACTTTGTGACCAGGGAGCTCGCTAGCCACCTAACAAATGAGAAACAGGTTTAAACGCAGACATCATAACAAAAGGATATGAATTACTTTGTCCTCTAGAAAGACTGTCTATGAGAGAGAAAGAGTGAGAGGTAGACAAAGTTGAATTGCAGGGAGAGGGAAAAAAGAGCATAAATGAGTTTAAGAGAGAACAGAGAGACACATCAGCATCCTTGCCAGGGCAGTGAGGGCTAACCCATGTAACATGAGGGAATTATGGTGGCTTTAACAGCTGTCTGCAATGCTTCTCTCCTCCTTGGCTCCCTCCTTCTGACAAAAGAAGCAAGGCAGTGCAACATCAAAGCCCAGATTTGCAAGTCTAAGAAGCGGTTTTAGAGCTGGAAGAAGGTACAGAGAGACGGCATTGTGTGGGTCGGTGGTTGACAGAAGAGACGTTAAGAGGTTTATGCTTGACTAACATTGTTCCATAGTTCTCCCTCTGGTTTCTACCAAGGCATCTTAGACATCCAAGGCCTCAAGGGTTCCAGGAGACGCAGACGCGGCAAGTGTTTGCACCAAATGAAGGGATTTGACAAAAGGAGTACTGTCTGAAAGGAGAGAGGTTGGAAACCGCATGGTGGGGCGATGAAGGAGTCAGTGGTCGAGGACCCTTGGAAGGACAGAGACCCTGTCGCAGTCTAAAAAACCCCAAAACTTTGCCCTGGGCTTCTGTAGAGTTACAACAGAGGGAAGCTATTGTAACATGCTGTTTACATACAGTATACTGCACACACGCAAAGAAAATATATGGACACATACCTTCACCCACAGCATGTTCCTAAAAATATCTATCCAGCAATCCATCAATTCTTACTACCCCTTTTCTTGTTTAAGGCCATATGGCGGCGTAGTAGAGCCCAACTCATACATATCATATTATTTCAGACAAACACACATACTGTACATGTATGTGAACAAAAAGCATTATGTCCTTGATCACAGGCTGACTGAGAAAAGTAGACCTCTGTTACCCCTACCGTAACCACAACTACAGTGCCTTGAAACTACCAGTGACTGTGGGCTTAGTGCAGTCTAACTGAGACAACAAGAATGCAATTGATGTCTGGACTGGTTTGACATCGTAGTGCACAGTGCAATGTAGCACTTCAGTACAGAGAGGACTGTTTCACTACAATGAAACCACAAGCTCTCCTGCTAAAGAACAAATGCAGCACAGGTCAATTCTATACAGCTACCCCTAACCACAGAATGGTAGATTGTGTAATAAAACTGAAGCCCAAGGAATTGTAGAAAACATATCAGTAACAGTTTTTCTGCTTCCTACTTGGTGCCACTGAAGCATTTTTTTGGTGTCTCTCACTGGCTATGCCTTGCTGATGGTCCACACACACGAATATCACACATGATAACTTGATAAAAAGTGCAACTTTTAAACATATACCAATGGTAGGATTTTAATGTTTATGATGCTAAGAACATTTTCATTTTAGTTTTTAAATTCTGAAATGCTTTCACTGAGTATATACAGTGCAGTATATGTCAAAAACCCGTTCTGCACCTTTCTGACCTATAGTTCCTTCTGTGGCCATCAGGTCAGATTTGAACTCAATGCTAAGGTGCTGTCTGTGGTGCTGAAGCCAGGGCAGCATCAATTGGAACACTCACTCGTTCTTCACCTGCACCTCCACAACTTCTGATTCAGGTGAGAATCAAGCAGCAGGTAGTTTAGATGATATGAAGCAGACAGAGAGGGTGGGACCAACAGCTGCACTCAGCACTGGAGAGCTGGTCATTGAGGTGGAAGCTGGTCTGGTGCTTGTCTCATTCACTCTCTAGTCCTTTCTTTAAACCTCTCTGTGTTTGGGGGCCTTCCATTAATTTAATGATACTGATGTTTAGATGTCATAACATACAAACAGGAAATCAATATTAGCCACATGCATTCTATCGCTGTCTTTCACACAACTTTACTAGCCTACCAAAGAGCTCACGAATATTTGTCCCATGTGTTGCCTTTTCAATGGTTTGTAAAACATGGTGGAAACACAAAGCAGAACCAAACCATGCTTCTTAAAAAGTTCAGAATCAGGAAAGCTGTAGGTTATGGGTCGTTAAATTCCTGTAGTGGAAAAGACCCAACTGTGGTCTGAACTCACAGCCAACCTCTCAACCTGGGTAATTTGATTTGTGTGGCGACTATATAATGCTGTGTGTTTTCTATTTCAGGACTGAGAGTGTAGTACAAGTCAAGCAATCCGGCATTTTGTAGCTACTAGTAGTTAGACAGTCTATTATTTTTGTTTGAGAGAAGCTTTTCCTTGACAGATGCATTTAAGAGGCCTTTTTGACTTTTTGTTAGAGTTTTCACAGTATCTAAAACTTCTAAAAAGCATTTAACACTCAAGGAAGGCTGTCATGCTTCTCCTGCCTTGGTATTTGTTTGTCTCTGAGTATTGAATGATATGTGAAGTACCACTATTGTTTATTAAAAAGCATTTTGAGGCTGTTCAAACATTGGACTTATTCTTTTGTCACGTGTTCACTCCTTACTCAAGTATCTTTAATGATTTGTTTTGTATGTTCTATCCTCAAAAGAAAAAGCCAAGTGTGTGTATTACATATTCATAACACTGTGAGGTTTAATCTGGCAGCCTTTGCTATAATTTCAACAACTAACCCTAACCTACGACACAAACACAAAGTAATGTTTTCACAAGGTTGTCAAAAGAAAAGATAGCAGCGACGTAAAAACAAAAGACATGAGCCACAGTGAGAGACCACATTCTGTAACTTGACATCATGGGTTGGTGAACTTGTTAAGATTGGGATCTCTATTGAGTAAATCTGCTGTCAGAATGTGGAAGAGGGTCATTAAAACATACCAAAACTTTTGTCATGTGGAGACCAACCAGAAACAGTTTTGCGGCCCTAGCAGCGTTGCAACCCATGGTTTAGGACCGTTTGTTGTAGTTTCAAGGCCAGGGATTTGGTGGAGAGGATAAAAACATATTTTTTAAACTGCTAACACATTGACATGTTTAAAAAGATTTACATAGAAAAACAAATATGAGATTCTAGCAGCTCCGCTCTCATCAGCGTGATAATTAAATTAATCTTCTCATGTCGGACAGAGAGCTTCCTCTGGGACAAACTACACAGGGAGTGGAATTACTCAAATATATACACATACAAAAAGACCGATAGCTCATCGGATATACACCATGGAATCATAATAAAATCTCATAGCATGTCAGTAAGAGCCAGAAAACAAACTCTTCTGAATACTGACCTGACTTTGGAGGGATGAGCATGATTTAACTCTAGAGAGATAAAAAGAAAAAATGGGATGGTGAAGGTGGATACTGCCTGACCTTACTTCTTTTTTCTCATGAAAGTCTTGGCTGTGGGAGCTGTGGTAGGGAGCTGGGGAATGTAGTACATTGTTTTTAAAAGGTTGGATGGCGACCAAATGTTTGGTTGGAGAAAGATGAGAATAGGTCCCAAGAATATTCAGGAGACATTGATTTGCAACATTATGTTGTTGAAACTCCAGGAGACATAACCTATTAATCTTTAATCAAGTCAGCTCCGAACAACTGGTTGAAATTGTTTCATCCCTCCAGTGACATTTACTAAGAATACACACAAAATGAAAAAAGCAAGTGTATATTGCTGAGAAACAAAAGCTTTAGCCTTAGGAGATCATTAATATATATGTTATCAGTCTTGTTAGACGACAGACAACAACACCAAGGCTCTGCAACCACGCTAGCAGCTCTGTGAGGCTGCACTGGTGCTTTGAGCTACATGTTAATGACAATGCTTACATGCGGATGCTAAGCAGGTGTAATGTTCACCATGTTTGCTATCTTAGTTTAGTGTGGTAACATTTAATAATTAGCCTTACAAAGTAGAGGCAAGGCTTATGGGAGTTATTATTTTTGCATCTATTTGGTCATAAATGTAAGTATTGGATAAATTCACTTTTTGATTTGATGATGGTTATTACAATTATTCGTAAGTGGGATATAAATATCTATACCAAACTTAATGGCAATTACCCCAATAGTTGTTGAGACATTTTACAGGAAACCATGAATCCCAAGCTCATGGTGGAGAAAGAGTAAAAGTCTGAGGATCACCACAGTCATTAGCATGTACTGTCTGAGAATGATGAATGTACACAATTTTCTGCTAATCCATCTGGTAGATGTTAAGATATTTCACAGGATATGTTACAAATCATGGGATTCATACTGTGGGCATCCTTTATGTCATGGAAATCCATCGAATAGTTGTTGAGATATTCCAGTCTGACCGTCGTCTTACTCCGACACTCATACACATGCTTGCAGCTATTCAAATCATATTCTATAATCATTAAGCAGTATCTGTAACTTTGGTTTGACATAAGTTTGCCTTCACTTCTTTATTTTGCTCTATAGTACCTTTATTGTTATTATTGCATTATTTGAGCTGTGATGACTAAGATGGCTAAGTCCTTCCTTACTCACCGTTGATTCACATTCCTGATCGAGTGAAACCGGGATCAGGAATGTGAATCTTGCATAACTGAATGACTGTAACCTTGCCTAAGGGTGACTGTTCTGTTTGTCTGAGATTATCCTGACCAGGAAGCCACGATCATGATGATCCCCTCTGTCTGGGGACTGACTGAGCTCTGACCCACGCACAATTTGTATCTCGTTGCCATAGCAACAAAATGTTAAAATAATGAATACACGATGCATCTTCAAATGTTTTAGTCATTTTGCCAATTTCAAAAAAAAAAAAATGTTTTAACAAAGGTTTTGCATCAATGATCACTATGGTGATATTTTGTTTTTTTCTATTATTCTACGTAGAGGGTTGCTTGAGGATACATGCCTGGACAAAATAAAGTGTGTGACAGTCCAGGAGAAATGACTGTGCTGTTAACACTGATGAGCTATTGTTAATGACTCAGCAGGAGTGAATTTCACTCAATGTGAATGTGAGCTTGACATAAACCATCATCAAAATGTATTATTTAGCACGTGGCTAGTATCTAACCTGTTCTTAATTATGCAGTTTTCACTTTAAAACGGCATTCTCTTTAAATTGTTTTATTATTATAATTTGTATTCCTGTAAGTACAAAAAATAAAAATAAAAATATATATGTCAGACTTCCTCCTGGACCCCACAAAGCTCTGAGGATAAACAACAGGAAAGTGTAGGTTTTCTCCAGGGATCCGACTGGACAGCAGTCCCTTTCATCACCTTCTCTCTCTCCCTCTCTCTGATCAGTCAGTGAGTGGGTTAACCTGAGCGGAGCTAATATCTCCCAAAGGATCAGCCTAATCTACAACAGTTAAAGCCACAATCTGAGATGAACAGCACAACTACACCACTTCACTTGAGGGCAGTGTTTCTTAAACAATGGGTCAGGACAGTGAAATATGAATCCAACTTTGACTACTTCATGATCATTTTAAGGAACTAAATATACTAATTTTGAATAATGCGTTGTAAAAAATTAAACCCTGCCGTAGGCTGAAAACGAGATCCCGTATCAGGTGCCTGTGTTAAGGAAGCAACATGAGACACACACACACACTCGCCAAGCTCCTCAAAAAAAACACATAGCACGAGCACATAGCGTACACTGACGCAAAAACTTTCCTCTGCTTTCACACAGACACACACAGACACACACACACACACACACACACACACACACACACACACACACACACACACACACACACACACACACACACACACACACACACACACACACACACACACACACACACACACACACACACACACACACACACACACACACACACAGAATACCTCCCTGTCATGCCTGCTTCCAACAACATGGCCAATCTAACCACAAACTAATAGTCCTGGGCTGATATCTCCAACACGGTTACCCCTGGGAGCCACACACATGCACACCAACACATCCTGAAAGAGAAAAGGGAGAGCTCTACTGTATGAGCCTGATGCTGGAGTAAATTACTATTTATTCAAATTCTGAATATTCCTTGTAGGCACTTAAAAAGTCCTTCCCAAATCCAGGGGGCTTTTTTACGCCCCTCTCCCTGCTAACCGCACTAACCACAGGGATTTCCATCAGCCAGGCTGTATCCTGTACCGAGCAGCCAGATATTTCAACCATCTACACCACACCACACGCCAGAGTCCTGAAAAACAGTAGGGTGGGGACAGTAAGTGTGTGTTTGTGTGTGTGAGAGATAGATATAAACTGTTCGTAATTATGAAGAATGTTTTCATTACAGAGTTTTTAATGAATGTTTCAATCCATCTCTTTATCAGTCTATCTTCTGTATATATAACTCTTCCCGTTTATATTTATACACAACAAAATAAGAAAATATGTAAAAATTGGGGAACACTGTGTGTCTATACAGCCTTCTTCACCTTGGCTGGTAAACGCTGGGGTGTGAAGGTATGCTGCGCTTGAAAGAGAGAAACTCGACCGAAAGCCTTGACATACTCCAGGCCTCAGGAAACATTTTATCACAGTGTGTGTGTGTGTGTGTGTGTGGGTATGAATTTGATCAAGGGTTAGACGACAGTGGGCTCTATGGACGTGACTGCCTCAATCGACCCTTTTAATGCATCTTATGGTTATGACTGACAGCAGAAGCGGGAGGGAGGGAGGGCGGAAATAGTGGGAGAGAGACGGAGAGAAACAGAGGAGTAGTGAGAGGGAGTGCGACCTGAGTCGAGGTTCACGTTTCGCTACGAAAACACTCCGCCTGAGTGTTCCTTCTGAGAGAAGTGACAGATATTCTGAGGTATGTCAACATCATGGGAAGTGTACTCTGGTTAGACCTCTCAAGATCACACACACACACACACACATTAAACACTCTTCTTTCACACACAGGAGATTGTGAGATTTCAAATACACCTCGCTGTTTTAGTCCAAGCTGAAACAACAGCATGCCTGTTCATTTAGGAAACTCTCTCTCTCCTTACTCTCTCTACCTAACTATTGGGTGGCAGTAGAAGTGGTAGGGATTTGAATTATCACACTAAAGCACTATTGGCAAATCTGCTCATTTATATGTGCTTAATGGGGCGCCTGTGTATCATGAAAAGAGAGAGACTAGGGAGGTGGGAGGGACAGAAAAGATAGAGAGCAGACACATTTTTGGCCGTCCTGCCACTGTGGAGATCTCCGAGCCAATCTTTGAGTGTTAAGAGCATGGCTCATCCTTTGCTCTTGCTTCCCTTTTCCATGTCCTCCTGTTTCTCTCAAGCAGGCCTGTACAGTATCCCCCTTGACAACTCCTTGCTACCCTCCTTTTGAATTTCTCATATTTCCCCGTCCACGCTGCCGTCATTTCTCCTTCTTCACTCCTTGCTTTTTTCAAGATGATCTCATGTCCAGTGAGTTCTCCGGGGAGTCCGAGAGAGAAAGGGGGACAGATTACTTTACAACAGCAAATTATAAAGCACTGGTCTGTGTGTGTGTGCATGGGGGACAGGTCAGCTGGGACACACACATCATACCAGAGCCATGAGGACAGGCTGATGGCCGGTCTTTTCAACAGGCCCCAGGCCTCCCAGACAAATCAAGATTGGCCACAAACAGGCCGCACGGTACCTTAGTATGTGTTGGATTAAATGTGGGACAAGGTTAGAGGTGGAGATAGACCGACCCTGGATGGAGTGTGCTAATGTGGGGTTTGGTGGCTGAAAGGACCGGGAGGGTAAATTTAAGAGACAGCTAGGAGATTGGGCAGAGTCAAGCCAGCGCTACTGACTGAGCAATGTGACCGTGGATGAAATGTGTGTAAAGTAAAAGTTACTAGAAAACATAAAGAGAGCTGGATAAAAAAAAAAACGAAGGAAAAGCTAGATTGGCCAAAGAACACACCAGACCAGATGCGGAGCAAGTCTTCAGTGCTACACTAAAGCCATGACCCCAAATGAGAGGACAACACTTACTGGGGTGTGACAGAGATTAAGAGGACACAGTTTTCTTCCAGCCAGAGTCCAAGACAGAACAGGAGAGGCAGTCGGAGGCCAGCGGCACGACAAGCCAGACAAGAGCTAATGAGCTCAGCCAGCAAGGCCCTAAACACCAGAACACAGAGCTGTGCAAGGGGGACAGAGCAAAGGGACAAGGACAGCTCTGTGAGGCTGATAGCTATTGTTGGAGGAGGGCAGCGAGATCCCAAAACAGTGTGAAAGCCAGAAACTCTCCAGGTCTACTGATGTCATCGAGCTGATGGAGGTGAGGCATCAGGAATAAACAGAGAACTGATCAAACTGACATCAAGTAAATATTTTACAGCTATGTTTTCTAAACTATGGCTTAGGGTGTGTGGCCTAGAAACGGGTTTTGGCTCGTGTCTGGTGGGTCCCCACTCCCTACAGTGCATGGCAAGAAAGGACACAGAATATTATGCATAATGTTAGCATATCCCCAGTACTGTGTGAGCTAATTGCGCAGTGGACTCCAAGCTGAAAAGTACTTACTGGTGTACTTGGATAGGTTACAGCATTAGGGAATAGGGAGGGGATGAGGGTATATGATTATTATCATGAATGGAGCCCATTCATAATAATAATAATCTGGACAAATTCAAACGCAGAACAAACAGCCAGCACTGTTTGGAGGCACAGTGACGACCTGCTGTTTAACATGCTTATTTAGGAAAATTGGAAGTCTGTGATTTGGGGAAGAGAAGGATGAGTGGAGTTGAGAAGGTGAAAGAGAAGGAAGGAGATAAAGGAAGAGGGGTTTGAACATGAGGAAGGCGAGGACATGATTGGCTAGCAGGAGATGATGGGTTTATAAGAAGTATACTATACAATAATATATAATAATGCCTGAGGATTTGAGGTTTGCGGCATACGTGACAAATAGGCAACAGGTCAGGGGTCAAGGGGAAAGGTCTTGGGGTTAAAGTAGAGAGCAAGCTCACAGATAGAAAGAGGAAAGGTTGCTATGGAGAGAGGGGAGCTCCGGGAAATGATGGCTAGTGATGATCAGAGTTGTTTTAGACACTCCAAAGCATCATGGGGCTTAAGCAAAACAGCACAATCACTTAAGACTCCGTCTGGAAACCGATTTGCAAGAGCTACAAAAACACACTTGCAGGACCAAGTAACTATTAAAGAAATACTACCCTTTCTCTTATCAGTGTCATTATTTTTTTAACCCTGGGATGTAATTAGGTGTGTGCACTACAATTTACTGAGGCGGACACATTGGCAGGCATTTTATCATCAAGCTCAATAAGTTAGCTGTGTGTTTTTGGCAAAGTTGCACTGTTTCTTATTTATCTAGTTTCACAAATCGTGTTCATCTTAAGAACACATATTTCATATACCACAAACACATGATGGAATAACACATGACAGAACCATCCTGGAATCACATTCCTCATCTATGATGACATTTGGCCCATTCGGACAATCTTCCTTCCAAAACATCCCAGAAAATACAGAGGTCATTTTGACTTACTGCTAAAATGAGATGTGGTATTCGCTGTGCCGATACGCTAGATTGGCACTTTCCAAGTGTGTGTGTGTGTGTGCGCGCGTGTAAGCAAGAATGAGGTAAGAACACAGATTAACCATGGCCGATGATTAATACAACTTGACTTACTGACTTACTGCGAGCAATTATGGCCATGTCTTTTCTCAAGCTTGACTTTCTCACACTCGACGTGGAACACATAGGGGTCCTGAAACATGTGTGCATCAAATACACACACATATGCCTCAGATTGCCAGCCCACCCTCCGCTCAACCTCAAAACCACAAAGGGTTAAATATAATCAATCTTCTTTAACAATGCTGTCAGGGTACTGTCTGAGAGCGCTGACAGAAACACACTGATAGTGGCTGCATGCTGATGACGGTGTGTCTGGTGTGTGTGTGTGTGTGTGTGTGTGTGTGTGTGTGTGTGTGTATGCCTCTGTTAGTTTGTGTGCAGTGTTTATATGCTTCAGTCACAACCATCCAGGTACACACTTGTATGCTCCAGAATGTGTGTGTGTGTGTGTGTGCCCAAGGTCATATAGGTGCAATCTGTGTATTGGATTTCTAGGCATGTACAGCTTGCACCAATACTCTACTATGTAATAACTCTACTTTATACATGTAGATATGTGTCTTTGCATGTATTCCATGTTAATATATTGCGTGTGTGTGTTAAAGTTGTGTGTGCATATGTGTGTGTATCTACTCAAAACTCCAACCAAAACCACATGGCTGAGGGCCATTTCCCAGTCTCAGGGCTACGTATGTATATCTGTGTGTGTGTGTGTGTTTTACCTGAGGGGACTTGTGGGATCTCCAGCTGTACTGGTGGCTGTGGACGCTGGCCAGCAGCACGTTCTCATCGGTGTCCACCTGGCCGAAGCGCAGAGTCTCGTGGGTGTCGTTGCAGATCACGTAGTGGCTGTAAACCAGCTCCTCGGCCTCCAGGTTCCCATTCTGAGAGAAAACAGAGAGGTGAGTTGTTGGATGTAGGATGGGTGGATGACGAGAAGGAGTAAGAAGAGGAGTGACAGAAGAGAAATAGCTTGTAAAAAGAGTAAGAGAGCAAATTCCCTACAGGTGTTTATGTTTATTATGTGTGCATAGCGTGTAGTGCATGCGTGTACAAGTGTCAAAAATGTATCAATGTCATAAATGCAGATTTTGGTGGGGCAGCAGTTAGCCAGAAGGATATCGAGGTTAGGGATCTCATCTGTGGGAGCAGCACAACCTCAACGGGCGAGTAAATCATATCACAGTCTGACATCTATCCAGGCTGAAGCAGCTGGGACGGGGCTTTGGAGTCCAATCTACCTCTCGGCCCCACAAAAATCCTGCAGGAGGCCTCTCTCCTTTTGCAAACCCTCAACTTCTTCACATCTGCTGTGATACACAGGCTTGGAGATGTCAACTGTGTGGCAACTCTGTTTGTGTGTGCATGGTTTTTCCTAACATTTTCTCAATGCTTGGAACAAAACGTTCCACTAAGTAGGCATTCCTGTTGGTAAGAGTCATCAATATATTGCGGTTTGCTAGGAGAAAACAATATGGTGGAGCCTGGCCCACCTACAGCAATGGGTCAATGAGCGAGCCTCACAGAAAGCTCAAGTCATGCGAGCCGTACAGGGATGCTGTCCACCCATACGTCACCTTGCATGCAAGAGGGGAGAGAGCTCACTGGCCTGCTATTGAAAACACTGGTTTAAAAGAGTGAAGGGATTGTGTCAAGTCTCTTGCATACAGGAATTCAAGTACACAATTTCAAAACAGCGCAGTGTGCATGTGAGGTGCAAGTGTATGCGTTAAGTTTTATTTGAGCTCCTTCCAAAGGCTCTTAGGCCCTGATGGGATCTCTCCTGCACACCCCTCCCTGACTCTTGACGCACATGACTGTGGCTCAGACAGCTTCTTAATAACTGCTCAACTATCCCAACAAAGAGGCAAAAGAGGGACCCCAGCCCCATGTATACTTTTAAATGGCAGGAGGGGGGCTGATGGTTGATTGTTAAAAGAGGCTGGCAGTAAAAGCTTGGAGTTTGACTGCCAAGCACGTTCAGGGTCCCGGGGTTGTTGATGCTATTGAAAACGGATGGGAAAGTTTACACCATTAAAAAAAGCACTTGGTGATAGATGTGTGAGAGAGAGACGTAAGAGAGAGCAAAATATAGATGGGACAGCTGCGACAGTGGGTTCAAATCCATTTCCAGTTTTATAGTGGAACACTATCTGCGCTCCCTTTTTTCGAATCTGACACTGCGATTTACAAACTTCCTGCTGCCATCTTAAGATGCCATCGCTAAGCCCGCTCTTTGATGGTATCGTCTTTCCGCTCCGATTCATGAGGCAACATGATACGCACATCACAAAAGCTTCCTCCAGTAATCATAATCACTCTATGTCTATCCAGGGACTTTAAATGGACAAATATTAAGACAAAGATATTTAAACAGTCAACACATCTTCCTTGTTAAAGAGCAAAGGATGACAGCTTCTTCTTCAGTCACAGTCCCACCAGGAATCAAAGTATCCATTTCCCTAATCCACCCCGATACTATTACTTTAGTTTTCATAGAGGCTAGGTCAGATCTGTGCGGCAGATTGGCACATGTATAAATGACAAGGTACAGTAAAATGTCTGGAATACAGATTGTAAATAATGACACCCGCTCAAAGAGAAATATACATGAAACGTGACACCGTGGAGGCAATAGCGAAACCTGTAAAATGAACATAATGAAACAATAATCAGAGCTAAAATCACCAATATATTCTTCTATAGATGATCCTAGCCCACACATCTGCTACAACCAGAAACATGATCACTTTCTTTCCGGTTGCAAAGGAAAGCAGAGAGTCATTCAAACATGGGAAGAATGAAGGGAGAAAAAAATAACAGGAGGAACATTCCTGTTGTCTCAATTGCACATACAACAGCCTGTGACCATTCTGTGAGAAAGCAGAGTGTGTAAATACTACTGGGCTTTTGTGTGGCTTTCCACCAAAGCCACTTCCCCCCGGGTTAGGGGCTGGAGGGGAAGCAAAGATTGAAAGTGGGGCTGGGGATCGACATTTGAAGATGGAGGCATGAGTCCTGAGGTTAAAGTGGTAGGGGGCTGAGGCTGGGGCTATATGGGGCTATCGAGTGCAAGGATATGAACCAAAAGAAAAAAAAAATTAAAATTCCTTTAAAAAAAAAAAATAAAAAATAAAATAAAATATATATATATATATATATATATATATATATATATATATATATATATATATATATATATATGGAGTCCCAAAATACACTGTAGTTGTACCATAATCTTAATCTGAAGATTAATTTGACCCACATTTTGTGTCTTCTTTCTGGCTTCAGAATTAGTAAGGACATGATTGAAGGGCAGAGCTAAAGGAAAGTAAGCTGGCTGCTTTGGGGACTCACATTATCAGAATAGACAGAAATTGCATTCATGTCAATATTAATAAGAAACCATTTAGATTCTGTGCTTGCGACTGCCAAGAAGGCCTTGGTGATGTTACCCTGGATACAAGAGGAGTCCATGCTACTATGACAACAACAGTATATTACTACTCATTATGTTCTATGAGTGTAAATTACAACCATATACTAAGAGGTGCCTTTTTTTAAATTTCTATTTATTGCTATGCATCTGGAAGTGCTCCAGCTGTTCTGGTTGCGGTGGCGTGGTATGACCATGCCTGGTTTGTGAGGTTTCGATTGTGTGGTAGTTGAGGAATCTTTTCCACGGTTCAACGCTGACCCTGCGGGCCACATCACAACAGGCCTGCCTGCCAGCCTTGACACCAGGAAACATGAAAATCACTGAAACGATTACACACGTTAGGATACATCCTTCTGTTGCGGAAGGACAGAGCCTGTTAACATTTCCAACTGCTTCTGATTACTCTTTCAATTAGGATCAAGTTTTTCTATGCATGGACAATGTGTGCCTGGAATGTAAGCCTCTATTAGATCAAAGATAAGTTTCAACTTCAATGGTTAGTCCTTTACATCCATCCCTATCTTGCACCACAACACCACCAGACAACTTGTCAAGTTGTCTGGTGGTGTTGTGGGACTGACTTGTGCTTAATCGTAGCCATACAAGGTTTCTCACTACGTACAGGATTGACTTTCAGTGAAAACCCCAAAAAAGGAAACAATGCTCCATGATTCAAGTGTTCACAACTTCCTCTGAGGTGGAGCAAATATTTCAAATTTTGTTTGATTTTGTAAAGGTTCAGCCTTTTGTACTTGACCTCTCTCTATCCTTCGCTCCAGTACTACTGTACCCACATGCAGCACATTTGCCTTATAATTATGGTGTGTTTTTCCCTTGTGTTCAGCAAAGTGGTAAAGGCTGGATGTAGTTAAAAGGTTCAGTACAAGTTACAAGGCTGCTGCTGTTTAGACCAATCAAGACAATACAGCACGCTAAATTATTTCATGAATCTAGCCCCGATGAACATGTTAATGTAGCCTTTAGGGTTTCTGTTTGATTGTCTTCAAAGCCATTACATTACTGAGCAGTTTGTAAAAATGGAGAGTGGTATTCTGTTTCTGTGTTACATGCCTTGTATGTGTGTGTTTGTGTGAATACAGATTGTGTGCCTCTATTTTGGGTTCAGACCACTGGGCCAAGTTGGCAATCAAACAGCCAAACATATCACCCAATCAGTATCAGAAAAACGTTGCCTGAGAGCAAATGTCCAACTAATCGTGCTTGGCATGTTGGGTAAGGCCCACCATGGATACCATCATGTCCAAAACACTCGAGTAAAGCTGCAATATGACCTTTCATTACAACACCACCAACGCTCTAAAGTCTTATTTATGGCTAAATTAACCAGCAGAAATAGGGAAAATTCACTAGCTTGCGCTAAATGATGCAATGATGAAGCCAAGGGTCAAATATGACCCATCATCCAACACGGTCAGTTAGAGCTTTTGATGAGTCAATGATGCCACTGAGTGAAAACAAAGGTATTAAACCACCAGCCAGAACAATCATTTATAGTAGATTTTCTATACAGCTTGTTTAATTTTATTTTCCACAGGTAAAAGAGCACAGCTGTTCCTAGAAAAACACGGACTATTATTTCTCTCACCTGGCAGTGAGAGTCTGTAATGCATGTAAAACCATGAGAGTACCTCACATCTCCAGAGGCCAGTATATGAGTCAGCACAGCCACAGCTGAGCCGAGCAGAGCCATGATAGGGCATACAAAGCCAGAAAGGCCGGTGTGTGTGTGCAATAGACAAGTGGGTGGAGGACTTGGGCCAGATGAAGGCTTGGCAGGTGTCATCACTCAAGTTTTACCGTGTTTTCATGGGCATCACTTCACACACAAATATCCTGGCTACTAGACCCAGTGCTGAGAGCTGAGAACTGAGAGATGACGAAGACCATAGAGCTAGAAGCCCAAGAACGGACACATTGTAGCCTCTTAGTCAGAGTTTACAGCAAAAACCGAAAAGGCAGTTCCATCTTGCAAATTTTATTACTGCTGGCATGGAACCAAAACTATTCTCGTGAAACTCTACTTTGTTGTGAGTTTGTTTAGCTGATACTCCATCAGGGACAGAAGACTGTCTTTCAGCATATTCTGTAAAAATACATACATTTTTTTAGGGATTTCCTCTACAGATTTACTAGACCCTTGCTCCTTTTATAATAGATGTATGCTGGTGCCAGCGATCAAACAATAGGGCAAATCCCCCGATGCCTTAAACGTTTGAATGCATCCCACTGTTGAAATGTACAAGTACAACGTACAATTGAAAAAATCCTCAAACACACTGCAATTCAAATGAACATTACTACTGAATGTTCTTAAAAGGCACTTAATATACAGAGGTTGCCTTTGTACATTTTCTTGTGAGAAATAAACTATTTTGCTTCACTAATTAGCTATAAGTGAGGAAATTTAAAAATAGACTGTAGGGAAACTTCAGCCTTCAGGCCCACTAACAGTCCCCTAGCTACTTACCACAAAGCTCACAATACCATAGCAGTGATGAACTGTATGTTAGACAATGTGCCTGATGTTTGTATGTTAAGCCACAGAGTGTACATTTTATTGTATTATTTGAGTGTTTTGCTGTCTCTATCACCTGTTGCCAGCTCTGCAGGGCAGTGTCCAGGGTATGGATGGCATATTGGCTGATATTGAGGAACACTGGATCCACAAACACATTCGCATCCAACGTGGTGTTCTGGGGGCAGCAGGTGGCTGTAGCCTGACCCTGAAATGCACAAGACATGAAAAGCTCCATGAACTTATAGACATTTCCCAATCACAACATTTTCTCACAAGAAGAGCTGCTGAAATCAAAGCAATATGAATAGCTGAGCTGCACCTGTAGTAGACAGGGCTGGAGAAGCTGAAGGTGTGTAAGGTTTCGATACTCCAGCAGCTTGCAGTCCAGCTGGGTGGAAAAGCTGAACTCCTGACTGTCACGTGGTCCATTGCTCCACTGGCGCAAGAAGACCCGCGGCTCCCGAGCACCAATGACCATGAACTCCTGCTCCTGAGGCAACTTCCTGTCTGGTAGGAAGGGGCGAAGTCGTCGAGCTGGAACTGGAAGAATGAGACACAGTATCTGTGTTTAAAGGCTGGACTGTTCAGAGGTATCTGACCTAAATATCACGTCATTTTGGGAATTTCATCCTGATAATCAAAAACCTCATATTTTAGAATACATATGAATGACCTTCTTGTAATCCAAGACAATGTGTATAAGTAAGGTAAAGTCAAATTCATTTATATAGTGTCTCCAACCCAATGCAGTGAATCCACAGTGTTTGTGACTATGGGAGTTACACAAGAGGTCAGACACAGTTATATGCCAGTGAGTAGAAGTGTGGGTTGAGTTGTCTTAAAGTCATACATGGACTAGGATCAAATACAAGACTACTGTAGACTGTATCATAGATTATTTTTAATGCTTTTTAGAATGTAGACGATTATTGCCATAGTTTCTAGATACATTTCACTGTGGACATTAAAAGCTGTTAATGATGTTGAATGTAATGTATTTAATGAAGATATAAGACATTTCCCACCACTAAAATAAAAATACAATTTTACAAGTCCTCCTTATAAACCTTTAACTATTCAGACTTGGAAGGCAGTTTCTCTGGCTGCATCAGCTCCCTGTGTGTGATGTAGTGTGACTGGGTATTCTGAGTCCTACCTGTGCCCAGCTGTTCCAGATGGTGGCAGAGGTGAACTTCCATCTGTGCCAGCTGCAGGGACACGCCCAGGGAAGGGACGAACCAGGGTGCAAAGCAGGAGTCCACACGGGTGCAGGCTGCCAATGCCGTCGGAGATACCAGCTGTTCACAGGGCAGCTGGGAGCCACAATCACTATCCGAACTGGAGGGGAAGAGAAGATCCAGCACACAACATTTACAAATGGTTGAAAAAAATAAAGAAAATAGAAAAGCCACTTCTTGGTTGCCTCTGACAACCAGTCAAGTTGCAGTTTACATACATGTCCGTCCATAGTCGTATAACATTTACAGTGAAGACTTTGAAGGCGCTTAATAAAAGGTATTAGGTGTATTTTCCTTGTATGTGTTCACCTGCTTGGGCAATAAAGTTGATTCTGATATAACACAAAGTTGTATCCATGACAGTAGATGATGCTTCAGATATGCATGATACAAATTCTAAACACAGATGCACACACATCTCCAACCAGGAAGCATAGAAGATCTATACAATCGCCACAAATCAGTTCATCTTAGAGTCCAAGTGGAGATTTGTGCCAAATTTGAAGAAATTTTCTCCAGGCATTCTTGACATAACATGTTCACGAAAATAGGATGGATGGATGTGCTGATGGATGTATGGACGGATGTATGGACCTGAAAACATAATGCTTCCATCCAGGGCTGTCACTGGTGCAGAGACGTGAAAACACAATCTAAAGGCATCCTGTGACACTGGTAAAATGAAACATTTTGTCATATGGAAACAATAATGGAGTAATATATGACTGTGATTCAACATTTGACAGCAAACTAGCAAACAGTTATTGCTTTTCTTTCAAACCTTGTTTTATAATATCAAAGATATAGGCCCAGCTGTGGAATAATAGCCACAAAAATTTGACTGGCTAATTAAAATAGTCTGATTCCTATTTGTAGCTGAATGCTTTTTTCTCTTGCCCAGTGAGTTACAAATGTGCAACATCCTCGTCAGAAGTCTACAATGAAACAAACACTACAATTAATCAGGAAAAAGGAATGAAATGAGACAACAATGTGGAGAGGGCCTCCTGGCTGTCCGAGGCTTTGACTTTAGGCGCACTATTACTGCCGCGGTTTCCAGGAGAACCTCTCCATGGACATTAATTGCATGTCATGGTTGATGATGCTGAATGGAAGGTAATTGAAGTGAATGACCATTTGCTCTGTAATTTGCTGCTACCATGATCCACCATAAAAACTCCAGCAGGAAACGCTCAAGACCTGAAAAACGCTGGTGCAGCAGAGAGCTCCTTAAAAAGATAAGCATCATATGTTGACAATTTTCATTACTTCCAGTTGGCAGGGCAGCCAAGTTATTTTTCTGGTGGAAACTAAAGTAAGGCAGATGAAACGACTGAGTAGGGAAAGGGGAATCAATTTTGATCAAAAAAGACAAATAATTTAAACATAAAGGAAATGTAGTGTTTGGAGTATGATTGTAATGAAACGCAGATGTATATTTTGCTTTACACTGTATCTGGTACTGTAGAGTTTTTTCTCTGTTTCTTCTCTTACATGTTTTCTTATTCCTCCCTTTCTGCTCCTCTGGAGCTTTCTAAGCCACACAGAATGTGGGCTTGGCAATTCTCTTCCACTTAAAGTTCCCTAAATCCCTGGAGGAAGTAAAAATGGGGGAGAGAAAAAAAATGAGTAAATTAAAATGAGAAAGGAATGAGAAAAAGACAAAGAAAAAAAAGGGTGCGACACAGAAGTCGCTGGGTGACATATTAGGGAGATGATGAGAGGAAGCAGTGGTACCAAGAAGAGGGGAGTAAAAGTGTACTATATGAGGTGTTGCAGCGCTCGACGTACCCAGTCCAACCCATCCCTTCCCAACCTGATTCAACCCAGCCCAATGAGGGCCAGGCCTAGGAACGTATGAGCCAACCCAAAGGGGGCTTTTACTTCTCTTGCTTCCCGTGAGCTTCCCCTCGATTAGATACACTCAAGGTAAGCAGGATGGAATCCGGATGGGCCCTGACAGGCACTTGGTGTGCTGGGAAATCTCATTAGGCCGATCTGAACGCCTTCCAAGCCCGCTCCCTGCTCCTGCACACCAGATGTGGGGCGAGGGACACATTGCTTTGTGCTTGGCGGCCTGGGTGCACTCTCTCTCTCTCTCTCTCTCTCTCTGCTTTCCCTCACGCTGGACGGCACACGTACTATGGATCCACACACACACACACTCTCCAACACAAGCTAAAGTGTACTGACATGCACACAACGCATACTTTCAAGCACACAAGATAAAATATAGAAGTTTAAAAAAATATATTTTTACCTCTGCTCATCTCCTCCCTCTCCATTATTATTGAGTACGATTCTCCACAGGTCTGAGGCCACCAGCTCCTTCTGCTGGTTAGTGAGGCTGAGGCTGGGCAGCTGCAGCTGGCAGGCGCTGCTCTCTGACAGGCTGAACTCCCGATATGGAACAAAGGCCTGTTGGAGCTCGTCCCAGTACTCCAGGCTGCATGGTACCTGGAAAGAAAGACAAAGTAAACAACTTACATATGTAACCCCCAAGTACGTATTTTATTTAGGTTTTTATACACCCTCTCTACTCCTTTTAAGGCCAGCAGCATCATATACTGTAGTAATTGGTGTTTTTCAGCTCAGGTTCAAGCCAACCTTAATGGCAAGTAACTACCCCGCTGATGAAGATTAACATCATAAAACAAAACATCAGGAGCATCATAAATATTGTTTCATATTTCATATATCAGAATATTTTTTGGGGCATTCAGTGGCTTCACTAGAAAGCCAGTAAACAAGGATGCAACAAAGGACCAAAAGCAGAGCCCGAACCGGGGATGTCCCCTCCTCCAGGCCACTGGAACACCCCTACTTATACAATAATTTCAACTAAAGACTACAGTGCATAAAAAGTTAAAGCATGCTAAAGATGCTGCTCATTAGTCAATAATAACTACATTCCAAAGACAATGCGTAACCGATGTGCTTCTTTGCATTCATTTGGGTCGCCTTATGGGGTTACACTAAGCCCTGCAGCGACTCAAACTAATTTGCTACTGAAAAACTAACTAAAAAACAACATTGGTTGTTGTTGCTGATGAATACATCTGAAAACAAAGCAATACGCCAGAAGACTTAAATTACACTGTTTTCAACTAGTTGATCCCACAGATATTTCTTACTTAAGCTGGTGGCTTCGCTCCATCAGATGACAACATTCTACTGAGTGTTTTTATATCCCCCACTTAGTCCGCTCTGCTCTTCAGATGGACATTAGTGCACGTCTTACTATTGTATCCATCGGTTGTTCATCACTTAACTTGAGGCTTCGATCCAAACAAACAGACTATTGCAAACCCCCCTGGTGTAACCCTGATTACTCATCAACAGTAGGATTACTGTAAAGCTTTGTTATTGCACAACAGATACTAACAGATACTACCTCAGTCCCGTGGATCCCCCAGTGACACATAAAGTATTAAGCAACTGCAGTGGTCTGCTAATCATCAAGTGTTTGATACTTACTGACCCTTTCTAGAAACGGGGAATCCCTGCCTTAGAGGACGAATCAGTGATTTTTACTGCGTCTGTACTACAACCTTGAATTTTACTCACTTCAGACAAACTGATCCTTAATTTCTCGTCTAGTCGGAAAAACCTACAACACTTTGACCGCGGACCACCAACGCAGCAAAGACGACGACTCATCTCCATAACAACATCGCATGACCACAGCATAACTAAACACCAGGCAAGTGTGCGCTACAAGACAGCCATTAGCATTGAAGTCCTGGAGCTGTTTCTCACACTGAATAACAATCAGGTTATGTGAGAGTTCTCACATTATGTGATGACTGGTAGGGCTCCATTTGTTCCTCTCACATTGTGCCAAAATTAGCATAAATGTGTCTGGTGCTCCTGTGTGAACTAAACCAGGTTCTCAGGTTCCCTCGACCACCTGCACAACTGGGCTACTGATGGATCAGAAGTGGCAGGGAGCTCTCAGCAGTATACCTGAAAGATGCCAGGCAGTGAGGCATGAGTGTATGAGTGTGTGAGTGTGTGTGTGCATTTGTACTGTTTGTGTGCACGTGTAGTTTATTGGGGTTACCGAGTGCATTTGTTTGTGTGAATGCGATTGTTTAATGGAGATATAAGGTGCCCCAGAACAATGATCAAGCTCATGGAACTGTCAAAGTGTGTTTGTACATTTATATATGTGTGTGGGGCTGTACTGTTGGAGAGGAATGGATGAGGTAACCGTAGCTTACATCATGTATGAAATGCCACACAGGTTTTCCTGGAATCAACTTCTCGTAATTGCACCTGACAGACTTGTGCACCCGCAACCCCAACGCTGAGCCACCGGAGCGGAAACTCACCGAATCTCCACAGAGAATTCCCAGAACTGCATTACTAAAACACAGAGGGTGTTTTTTTTTCTTCCCCACCTGTGATACCTTATACACATGACAGCATACAGAAATGAATATGCAAGGCACATATTTGATACAGCGGACTACATTTTCACGGTTAAATTTGCGTCATGTTCCCTTTGACTCGTGGCAATGGCCTTAGAAGAGAAGGGAGATGAAATTGATAAGTCTAAAAACAAAAAAAAATAAAATTGCTGTAGCGATGATGGAAAAAGAAAAAAAAGTGAAATTATTTTGTTGGCTGTGCTCAGTTGGACCTCTGGCACTGACATGTGGGAGGACAAGGCACCTGTGTATATGTCAGATGGATTATGTATATGTGTTCAAGAGGAGGACTATGTGTAAGTGTACGTATGAAAGACAATATGCGTGTATACATATGTATATACACAGGTGTGCATATGTATGTGAGTGCATGATACAGTCTGGGCAGCATCAGTTTCCGCTGCCTGATTGTGTGTGTACCTTATCTGATAAACAACATGTAACCCTGAATAGCTGACATTCCCTTGGCTGGATCGGTCCAATCTGTGTTTTTTCCTGAAGCACGAGACAGTCGGCCTGGCAGCAAGACTTCAAGGTAAAATCAGCCGATGGGTTATCTTAATTTTTGAGTTAAGGTTCTATTTTGGAGGTCGATCAAATGCCTGGAGAGCTATGTCGAGGACTTTTTAAGTAGTTTAAATATTCAAAACTATTTACAAATATATATTTACATCCAGGACTGCTGGCAGTGTTGTATATACACAGATCTGATTTCCATCCTCTGTCACCCATCTCTGATTCTGCCAAACCGCATAACTACTATTATGCTGAGAGTTACTTTTCTTTCTTTTTTTTTTGGACTGATTGACCAATCACGTTGTTTTTTCTTCTTCTCAAAAGGTTAACTAAAGGCACAGCGAACTAAAACAAACACACAACACACAGGAACGATTTCAATTTCCATGATCGACCCAGGTGTGATCACTGCTCGAGTTGAAATATGTCTCTGCAACTGAAGACTCCCCCGGCTCTCTCTGAGGCTGCGGCTGCCGACATCCACAGCCTTGTCTGCCATTACTTTTATTAACAATATCAACACTGCTATTAGGTCTTCTGTTATTTCACTGATGCCTATATGTCTAAAAATTCCACTGCTTGCTACCTCTTATCAGCCAGCAGACAAATTGAATTGACATCGGCTTGAGCAAATGTTTACTCAGGAGATGTAATGAAAATTGTTCTGAAAATGACTCCCGCTATGCTGTCTCAGGTGGGCTAATATATGTTAACATTAATCAGTGTGGAAAATCAGGAATAAGCCCATGCTGAGAACTTCGCGCCCAAAACCTCTTCTTTTTTTTTGTTTTTCCTCCGTAATGCCAAACTCTTAAAGGGGACTGGAGTTTTGGTGGATGAGGTGTAAAAAGTCCAGATCAAATTAACCACATGGACAGTCTTTTATTTTTATAGTGCATTAGCTGTGACTAATGCAGGTCTACTTGAGCGCTGTCCCACTAAAATAATAGTTATCTTGGCTAAAATACGCTCTAGCTCTTTCTGGTTCAATGTGTCGCTCTGAAGTGAACTTCTCCACTGACACTGATTCAGACAAAAGATCGCATATTTTAACTAATTGCACAATAAGTGTGTTTCAATAAAAAAATAAATGAAAAAAAAGCTGATTGTGGACCTGTGCTTTCTCATAATAACAACAATAACAGAAACAACAGCTGCAGCGGCGGTTATGGCTGAAGGTTTGCTGGTTCATCTCAGGCCACAGAGTTTTAATATCGGTCGCAGAGAAGCAGAGCCATGATGGCAGCGCTGAGGCCTGCTGGGACATAAAAGGCTATCCCACAGTGCCATGCACGAAAGCAACAGCAGGGGAGCAGATGGTGTGATGTTTGTCTTAAAAAAAAAAAAAAAAAAAAAAAAAAAAAAAAGTGGGCAACTGCCTCAAACAGCGTGCGGATGATCACATTCATAGATTTGTACGGCATGGGAAAAAAGGCAAATGTGAATGTGTTAGGTTTATTTGACTGTATGCTGAGGCTGACCTCGAGTTGTTGCTCTGCACTTTAACATACTGTATCTCCTCCTCCTGCTCCCCTGAGCTGGGGGTCAGGCTGAATCATAGCTCCTGTGTTTACTCCGTGTTTCTCAGGCTTCAGAACCCCACAGAGAGGCAGAAGGAGGGGAAGACGAACGAGGCCGATGGAAAAAGAGCAGTAAGGACACCTGCTTATGATTCAGAGAACCGGACCACACGGCAGTTAGAAGGTGAGAATGAGTCACCTTCCTCTCTCTGTCAGTCCCTTCATCACTTGGGCCCTCTACAGGTGGGAACCTGCGGATGCTCCGTTGGGGGATCTGTCTTTTTTTTTTAAAGCTACCCCACAATCCCCCCCCCCCCCCCCCCCCCCCCCCAAAAAAAAAAAAAATCAGTCTAACGCTCCCCTTATTCTGTGTGTAAAAAACAGCACGGGCAGCAATTTGACTTTGAGTAATGGAAGGAGGTTTGAATTCCCCCTTCGAGATACTGGAACCAGTTGGGAAACCACAACTATTTAAATGCAGGAAATCTTGATTTTATAAATATGATCTGCTCTGGGGACAGACGAGCAGCATGGCTCAGAGCTGGAACCATTCCCCCCGCGTCCCTCCCCCCACCCACCCCCAACCCGACCTTCATCTATTCAGCAGGGTGGAGAGAGGGAGTAAAGGAAAGAAGGAGGAGGAGGGTGTGTGACAAAAGTAGGGAGAAGAGAGAGAAGAGGAGGGGGATGAGCAGGAGCAGATTGATAAAATGTGGATTGTATTTTGTTCACCTGCGATCCGTCTCTCCCTCCACCTGCTGGTACACCGCCCTAATCGTAAAAACATTACTGCCTACATGACAAGACATCTCGATGCTAACTATCACTCCCTCCTTTCCTCTTTATTTCTTTCTCTTTCCTTATGCCTCTCACTTTCCATTTCTCAAAATCTATCAGCCTCCATCTCCGCGTAGCCACATGGTAATTTTAGAGGCCTGAGAAATTATGACCGCCTCCTTTTTCTTTCCCACTCTCTCGTTCTTCCTCTGTACAGTCGAGATGTGAAGTAAATGAAATTCTTTTGGAACAGAAAACTGAGCCATTACTGTTTTTTGGATTTTTATGGCTGCATTTCCGTTCTCTGTAGTTGGACTTTCTTTCTGGTCTTGGGAGAAATAAAGAATGAATTAATTGAGACTTCTGAAGTTTTGCATGAAGGAAAGCTAAATAAATTGTCTGCCAGAGGCTGAAATCAATTACATCTGGGCTCACAATGACTTTGGCTGATGACCAAGGGGTCCTGTTCAAATAACCCCCACAAACCCAACCCTCCTGCTCACACACAACCGGCTTAATGCATGTTTGGACAAAAATATGAGGTAAGTAGGACTGTGTAACATATCAGTAAACGGATCCAGTGTCTTATAATTACTTCACAATCACCTCTTTCAAAAAGTCCATGATACATGATACTGTTTTTAGCAGTGTTGACAAAATGCATCAGTGTAGCTTTCAACAATGGATTTAAACCAGTTTAACATCTACACTTTCTACTAGATGTTTTTCATAAATGTTACCAACAGTACCTTTGTTGAACAAGCCCATTACTATAGCCATCCACGTTTTCTATTACAGACGTGGCTGCCGCAGGGCCTGCTGGCCAGGCATCTACATGGACGTCATACAGTAGTAACACAAGCAGCAGAATTCAAATAAGAGACACACTGACCCATAACTCTCTTCATGGCAAGCTGTGCCAGTGCAAGTTGGATTTCTCTTAGAGATAGAGGTCAACTAATAATGAACAACTGTTTGGACTATTTTCTTAGTTGTCAATAATAATAGCACCTTATTTAAATCCTAGGCTTTTCTCTAAAGAGACACTTTCTCCCTCGGCTGCATTTTATCCGCACATGAAGCGGTGTCAGTAATAGCTGGGTGCTCGGAGCCTCGTCTTTTCACCACTTCCACTATTTGAAAGCTCATCACCTGATTCCTTTTAACAGACTTGTCAGAGGAGACAGGGCAATGCCAGATGACAGGAGGAGTGGATGATGTGGAAACCACATATTCATCAACCACAGGTTTCACGTCTCCTGCTGTGTATTACACGCTCACACACTATACACACACACACATCATGTCCCTAGTCTCGGCCGTCACTTTTTTTTTTACACGCATGCACATGGATTTGCTTGTCTGTGTGGTATTTTGGTGCCTGGAGCGGCACACACGGTGCACAGGTGGGAGGGTAGGTTGAAACAGGTGAAGGGTTTGTTTAAATGAGGCGAGCACAAAGCGAAGTTTCTGTATTGTGGTGAAAACGTGGTCTTAGAAGTTGTGCTGAGAATAAATGTCTCAGTTTCTGCTACATGATTAAAACAGTGCCCCATGTGTGTTACGATAGTTTGGGAATAAATGTGAATAATGTGATCTCTTCTGTGAATGTGTTTCTTTTTAGTGTGTGACTAAATATCTCTAAATGTCTATGTATGTGTACGGCTTTGTTTGAGTGTGTGCGTGTGTTTTAGTGTGTGTGTGTGTGTGTGTGTGAGGCGCTGGGCTGGAATATGCCTGTCAGCTTGGTGCATGTCCTGTCAGACCAGACACATGGTTTCATAAGCCCCACTTCTCATCAGCTGGTGAAGAATCACCTCTCTCTCTCTTGGACTAGAGAAAGTGTATTTTCACACAGATTCTAGGCTCCCCCTCTGTGGCCATCTATCCTCCCTCCTGTCTCTCTATCTCCCCTCTCTTCCTTCCTATTAATCTACTAATCTATTTCCATTAAGCGTCCCCCTGTACCAACTCTATGCTGTATCACTGCCTGTTCCTCAGGCCCTCACTCCACTACACGCATCAGTTCCCTCGGTTCCCTACTGTAACTCAATATGGGGCTAATCAGCTAGAGGCTTTGGAGTTTTGGTCATTACAGACTTTACAGCTGCGGGGCCTCGTCAGGGAGTCAGACATCTGCAGCACCTTCCAATATTTTGCCTCTCTCCTGGGCCGCCACAACTAACAAACAGAAGAAAACATCTGTACTGTAGGTGAAAGGATTGTGGGAGTCCGGGAAGAAATCTGAGAGATAAAGGGAGCATATGGGAAGACGAGAAACTTCTGCTGCAGATGGGAAGAACAAGAAAGAAGAGGGGAGGTATCCTAACCCTAAGCTCTATAACAACTCATGAAGTTAAGAGTAAAAACTTCCTCTAAATGAAAATGTAATAAAACTCACTTGGAGATTATAACATTAATTTGTGATAATGCTGTTAATAAGGAATGAGTCAGGTTTTTATAAAAAAAAAGATAATATTTTAGTTAGGTCAAAGAATCAGCCTATAAGTGATTGTAGTTATGACACCGTCAGGCAATTACACCCAAAAATAGCACATTCTGCTCCAGATGGAGGAGGATTTCTAAGAACATGATGTGGGACGAGGCTCGCCTTTGAGGATGATGAGCTGGAAAGAGAAGCAGGAGATAGAAGAGCGGAGGATGAGTGATAGAAGGAGAGGTGGGATGTCCTATTCCCCCCGCTGAGGCCCTGTAGACTCAGTAGCTGCTACAGGCTGCCAAAACATAACCTCATCTAGGGTTGAAGACACCTGGTTTTTCACACCAGAGCATGCAAGATGACTTCCACAGCTGTCTGACCATGTATTACATGTTTGCTGGGACAGCAGGGGTCTCTGTCATTCAATAACATGGAGGGTATGGGAGTTCTCATGATTCATGTCATGGGAATCATAATGGCACACAGCCCAGCTCTAAGACAGTTTATTTCTCTTTCATTGCAGGTGATGTTAAGCAGGGAGCTGTGAGAGAGATGTGTGGATTATTTTCTCACTGTACAACACTTCCACTCTCTTCCTAGCAGCAGGAGTTTGAAGACTGCTAACACATCTTGATACAAGCGATGCAATAAATTAAAACATGTGGATGCGTAACACAGTGTCACTCTTTGCTTCCTTGGAGGTTTTATATTTGTTCACAATATGACATGTGTCTGTGTTTGGGAGGGATTTTCATGATAATAATAGAGACTGAAGGATACAAAGAGGAGAGAGAACACCTGGATGTAGTTTGGACAGTTTGAAACAGTTGAACCAACAGCTGTGGTATGTGTGGTAGTATCCTACATCGCTGTGTTTTTTTTTTGGCAAAATCAAGAGATATGGGCACTCATTTCTACCTGTAAGGCGTCACCCAGGTCGGCCGTGCTGATCTCAGGGTCTTCTGTGGTGTTGAAAGGGACAGGAGTTATCCTGACAAAGGTAAGGACGCGCGGTTCAGGGTACCTCCACAGCATCACCCCAGGGCTGTCCTCTGTCTCACTGTAGAACACCACCTCATGGGGTCCTGGCTGTCTCTGTGAAGCTGAGAGGAGAGAAGAACAATAATATCAGAAAGGAAGCACACAGCTTTCCAGAAAGGAAACAGATAGTGAGGGGATCAGTCAATAAGACAATAAGGTGAGGAGAACAGTGGATATTTTAAGATGGATTACTAGTTGACTGTGCTGCACTCGTACATCTGGTAACATAAAAACCCACCACAACACAAAATTCCAAAGCAAAAAGCTTTAACTGGCCAGCTGGAACATTTTCAGATGCTTTGGAAAGAAACACAAAAATGAAATATAAATAAATATGATTAAAATTCTCGTGTCTTCTAATGTGGGCTGTATAATTTTCTGTCATTCTTTTCACATTATGAATTAACCTTTCATGGCAAAAGAGGCGCATATATCTTGGGTGCAGTGATGCTTTTATGGTCATTTTTCTACTATGGAATCTGAAGCCTGCAAAACAATATTTCCTAGAAGAGCGCTGTAGATGTTTCCATGCTTTCAGAATGTTTACATACGTAAGAAGCCGTATATAAATAAAGTGGCTGAGTAAACATTTTTGCTATTGAGTAAACAGTCATTGACTGAACCATGCCAAGCACCTGCAAAAGCTGGATAACACTGGATCTAAACTTCTGAGTGGTGTTTGACTTAAGTTGTGGCTGCTGTTTGGGATTCAAGTCCTTTGGAAAAATGTTTATTTGAAAAAAACAGTCAGGCAGAGAACTGCTGCTTTGTTTGGCCTTTGGGGGTACAAACAGTGAGACTCTCTTAGCAAAAAGCACATTTCGAAGGGGCAGCAAAATCTTGACTTTGGCACATTTTTTTCTTTTATGTGAAGCTGTGTGATGCTCACTTAACGGTGGACAGTGTATTGTTCTTTTGCAAACAGGGGGATGAAAGAAAAGAAAAACCAAAACACTTTCATGAGGTTTTGCTTTAATTTGCATTAGCTTGAATATAAAGAAAGTGAGGGAGAAAGACACAGGCCCCTTCCACTCCTCTCTTTATCCATCTTTCATCTCCTCCTCTGTCCATCTATCCCATCCGTCCCTGTGTCAGGCCCCGGGGGGCCACTCGCCATTCTCTGTACTCTGGGGCCTGGTTTTCCCTGGCTGTTGACAACATGTTGCCGACAGATTGTCCTCTCTGTTCTAGTTCACTACTGTACGTTCTCCTGCTTCAGCCAGCATATTAAATGCATCAAAGACCAGTGGAACAGTGCAACAAACAAAGACTCAACCACAGCTGACAGAGTGGACGGCTGGTCTACAGCCAGAGAGGAGTTTGATCCTCTGTGTATAATGTTCCTGTGTGTGTCTGTGTGCGTGCACGTAGAGGACAGCACACACAAAGCACAAAGAGAGGGAATAAACAGCATGTTACTCAAGAGTGGAACCAGGCAGACATGTCCGATGAAACTCCTTTCCACAGAAGGCTTTGATCTGACTTTGATTTAAGCCGATGTGTATTTTAAAGTGACATCTCACTTTGGCAAAAAAGGTTCTGCTTTTAAAAAGTACAAATCTAATAGGTGTTTATAAATCGTTGGCCATTCATTCTGTTCATACTATGGATTCTGGGACACATTTACCACATTTCCATCTGTTTAAAACTTTAAAATAATCAGGAAAATGTATATCCAGGTAGTATCATTTTACTTCCAGTCCAGGATAATGCTCCTTAAGAAGCTAATTTGTTCCGTTTTAAATTGCTGCTATGCAAAGCAAGATAATAAAGCAAACACCAGGGGCAATCAATCTGTAAAAGTCTGGGCTTCTGAACATTGTCTGCTGTTCTGAGGAATGCAAAGTTCCACAGAACAAATGTGTCACTGCAAACAGAATTTAGTGTATTGTAACCATGGCTATACTGTAGACCCATGCCCCACACTGTATAAACATTCACCTGAGTCCTGGATGTACTGAAAATGTCCTGTGCGCAGGTCATCAGAGCTGTGCTCTGTCCGAGGAGAGGGAGAACCTGGGGAGGGAGGTGGCTGGGTGTGGCAGGCCTTGCCTTTCATAAAGCCGTCAGCTGAATCTCCTTTCTGGAGGAGGAGATACGCTTGTAGGTGCTCCTCCACCAGCATGAGGCAGTTCAGATGTTCTTGGCCCCAAAACACCTGTCAAGACAGATGGAGAGATGGTGACATAGTTTGAATAGATGGACAAGTGCAGGACAACAGTGCAGGGTGGGGAAAGACAGGACACAGAGACAAAGAGGGAAATCAAGACAGAGCAGGAAAACAATGAGAAAACAATGGGAAACAAAGGGAAGGTAGAGACAGAGTTAAAGAACAGAAACAGTGATGAATAAAAGCAAGAAAGTGGCACAGACTCACAGCTGATGCATAAATACCTACGTCAACAATTACTCAACTTTCTTTTTCCAAAACAGGAAGAAAGGCAGTCAGGGTTACCCTTGTCATCACCCCTTCACCTCCTTACTAACATTACCCAACACAACCTAACATCCTCCTTACTAACCCACGGCATTCCCCTTCCCGTGCTCCATCAAAAGCGGGACTGCCTGGGGTTTGGACTAAGAACCAGGAATCTCTGAGTCAAAAACTCTTCACACATGGAGCTGCCTGCCTGCTACTCACTAACTTGCAAGGGTGGGTTATGACTAAACCCTAAAAACAGGAAAATTTGGGGAGTTTTTTTCAGGTTTTTGGAAAGAAAACACCAGAGGAAGGAATCGGAAGGAATTCCGGTGGTTTTTGTACAGCACTTGATTAAAACACCACAAATGCCAATATTTTCAGAGGGAAATGTATGATTACGTATTAAGTGTTGAGTTGCGAGTGATGTTTCTGTTAATGGGCACGCAATAAAAGCATTAAGGGAACTTTAGAAAATGTGTCTATGTGTGTGTGTGTGTGTGTGTGTGGGGGGGGGGGGTTCCCCCTGAAGTAGTGAAGTGGAATAAGACATTAGTATTAATGCATTCAGTAAGTCACATTGAGAAAGGGACTTTTCAGTGAGGACATTATGTAACTTCTCCCAGGAAAAAAAGGCACATATACTGTAAGATATAACTCCCCTAAAAATAGTCTGACAATATTCCACCATTTAAGCAGCAGATGTGACTCAAATCTACAGTGGAATTACAGCATGCAATTTCTCCTGTCAACACTTCAGCTGCAGAGAGGACAGAGGCCGTGGAAGAATTGAAGAGGAAGAGCAGATTTAAGAGAAGTGCTGAGAGTGTGATGAGATGTGCCTGTGGGTGTCATCTTATGAATATTATTATTAATTTGGAAACCGAACGCCCCTTTTATTTGGAGTGTGCAGCAACACTGCCTTGTGATTAGAGCCTGCACTTGTACTTGTAAGTTCCTTGCTCAAACTCTTTGGCTCAAGCGTCCTTCAGCAAAACACTCAGTCCCAGCCAGGTGCGAGAGCTGCTGATCTGACCTTGACCTCTTAGAAACTGTAACTGTGCTGGGTGATAAATCTTGTGATAGAGGATGCTGAATTCAACTCTTGAGTATTCAAACCTGCAGCAGGCCTCCCTTCAGGTCCAGCAGCAGTTTAGGGGGGCCAGGGTCAGGTCCAGGGCTACCACTGTGCCGACACCACCGCGCCTCCAGAGCGGTACTGCAGGAGAACGGCCCCAGAAGATGACGGCTTCGGTCCTTGAGCCCTGTTCTCACGAACACATCTTGCAGCTCCAGCAGCACAGAAGCAGACTGGACTGCATCTAAAAAGACAGAAGTAGTAACAATGAATGACATGTGCTTCACAGGGTGGAACTACAGTAAGAGAAAAAATTCTGGACTATGATGAGGGAAAATGTTACATCATTGATACCATATGTACAACATAGTTTGTGGCAGGACTGGTCACTAATGTATTGATTACATCTTTGGAAAAAATAAAAGAGGGTTCAAATAGATAGGAAAAAACATCAAACAATCAATACTAGTTTCAAAGTGAAAGATTGAACCCTCTGATTACATATAATAACTAACATAGCTAATGGATACAGGTGTAACCAATCCAGATGTCACTGAAACACATTAACAAGTGAGCCTCACTTTGCATGAATGCTTGCCTCTGTGTTTTGAACTAAATTCAACTATCTCAGTCTAGCTATGTGGCATCAAAGTAGCAAAACATACAGTACAATTACATCAACCACATTACTGGCCTCCGAACCATTGTGCTCATCAGATGTTATTAGCTACAGTAAAAGCTTGGCTCCCTGTAACCAGAGAGCATAATATTTTCTTTTTTAACACTTACGTGCATATCTGTTCCTACTGTTGCCTTTGTGTTTCTTAACTGTTGAGCTGATGGCCTGTAAAGATGCACAGGTTCTCTGATTTTAAAAGGGCTGGTATGTAGAGAGAACGTTTTTAATTAGATTGAGTATCATGGTGCTAGAATGATGAGAATTTTTCAGTATTTGGTCTGAGACGAAAAACTCTTTGCAGCACATCTTAACTGATTCATTTTGTTGATCTGATTGGAAAAAAAGGTAACAGATGTGTGTCTCTGTGTCAGAGGTGTTCTGGAGTCATGGGTACACCATTCTTGCATAGATTCATGTTCAAACTCAGTGTTTATGTGATTTCAATCAAAAAGTTTAACAAACAAAGACGAGCGTGAGAAAGTTCTGGTGAGATCCAGACAGAGAAGCCAAACACCCACTCGTCCTGAAACAACCTAACATAGCAAAAGCCGCAACTCAATAAGGACGAAAATTCTCTGTCCTTTCCATTTAAACACAGATGTGAACAGATGTGTCACTGTGGTCAAAGACTATCCTGTACTCGTCCTTTCGGTCCCTTAAATCAACAGACTGAAACCCCCGTTTACTAGCAGCTGACATGGGAGGGCTACTCTGGTCAGTTGGAGCTACAGCAGAAGCAGCCCATTTGGAAACCTCAACAGTGGATGACTAATAATGCCCTGAGAAGCAGCTCTTTAAAAATTCGCCTTTTAACTCGAGAAATTCTCACTCCCGTCTGTTGGCTGCAAGTCTGGGAAAGTAGAAGAAAAGTAGCAACACACCTGTTTCAATGCATGAATGTACGGTCAGTAAATGTAGCAGCTTTAAACACAATTCTTATGATTTCACCGTGTGACAGTTGAAATGTCAACAGTTGAACAGAATGTAGACCAAGCTGTAATAAGCACTTGTATCTCCAAAAACACATCTAAAACATGAAAATAAACACAGAAGTTTAATTATGTGACATCAGTAAACCAATGGTGAACGTTATAGTCAAAAACTGGCTTCCTTTAACAAATCTACAGGCACTTTAAAAGAAAAGAAAAAAACATGCTTTGTATTGTATTCGTTTCTTAAGCAATACTTTGTGAGGATGTCCAACACCCCGGTTTCATTTGGTCAGAAAGGACAAATCCATGGAGTCCTGACTGAGAGCATGGATGCATTTTTACCTGTCAACAACATTCCTTCCTTATATCAAAGAGCTTTGAGCAAAGACTTTGACTACAGTGGCTTAGGGTTCACTTGGGGTAAAGCAGGACAGATCGGGGTTTGAGGGAGAGATGGAAAGGCGTATGAAGGGAGCGGGGGAGGAGGTGATAAATGAGGAGACAAATAGACATAGACATGGAGGGAGGGAGAGCGTGCGAGAGACTGAACCAGAGGGTGTCAGAGAGTGAGAGAGCTAGCTATGATATGATGAAGATATGATACACATGACTACTTAACATCTTTCCAGGCTTGGTAAACTGACTAAAGAACATCGTATTCAGCATTAGAGCCCAATAACACCAAGGGGGTTCCAATGAAAGAGTGCTTCTCTTTTATAAATCACTCAGTGGGAAATATTATACTGGGATGACTCATTTCTCAAAGGAAAGACGTTGTTGATACAAGTTGGCAGTTTACCTGCTAGTATCTTCTGGTGTTGCGGCAAAAAGAGAGCTGTTAGAGATTACCAACTGAACTGTAGAGATCAGGTTTATTTTCATGGCTAGGATTTATTAGACAGCATGAGGGCACTCCCAAACTGGCTTGTTAAATGGAGTATCTTTCATTCACATCAGCATTGAAAGAGACACAAGCACATGCATCTTCAGAGCAGATAGATATTCATTTTGTACATAATCCAGAGTACATAAACATGTGCCAAATGTCTTCATACATACATACACACACACGTAAATGAAGACGCATAACTGTGCACACCCAGGTGAACAAGTGGAAACAAACTCACACACACGCACACACACGTATATATCAAAGCATTCTCTTCTGTCTCACCATGCGTCATTTACAGCCCAGTTGACCACAGCATCCTGGTGTTAAAGCCAGCAACAGCAGCCAGCATGCTCAATAATCACCCTAATTGGGAGTGGTTTTAATGAGGGGGAATCCCTTTCTTTCCTCATCCTATCCTCCATTCTTCCATCCAGGCAAGTCAGACAGACATTTCTCCACCATCTCTCCATCCCTGTCTTAGCTCTGTATGACCATATTACCAGTGTGTAATTTTGCCTTCGGAGATGCGTCAGCAGACAGCCCAAAGACATTACACTGCTGAACTGTGAAGTATTGCCATAGGCAGGGAGGAGCGGAAGGAATGTTAAAAAAAAAAAAAAAAAAGGACCTGAGAAAATATTTGAGGATGAAGCAGGCGGTACCTGTGTTTGGTGTTTTGCTACATACACTATACAGTAGTATTTATGTAACCTATTACAAATGAAAACATAAAATGATGAGAGACAATGGGGAGAAAGAGAGTGATGGATGCAAAAAAAGATAGATATGGACACAGACAGAAAGAGAGAGAAGAGAAGGACTGTGATTGCTTAATGATTGGGAAAAATACAAGAGCAGCAGCGAGTAACTGGAGAGTTTTGACCTCAGACGCGTGGTTGCGGGAAGAGACATGACAAATATTGAATACCAGTGAACCGACGGTTATCTTCCAATCACGCCTTCATACAAGGACACCTTATGAGACAAACACATGAACACAGACACAAATGTGCACACAAGCTCAAGAAATACAAACACTTCTCACAGAAAGTAAAAACTAAGTATCATAGCACGGGAACAAGAATATTGTGTTATGTCAATGTCAACCATGTGGTTGTCTAGTACGCAAAAGAAATGCACAATCACACCCACACAGACATACACTGGAGCAACTGGACATCTGTTGTTTTGGGGGTATTCAACATGGATCCAATTCATGTGTTTAAGGTTTAGGAAACTGGCTTATTGGGAGCTGAGTGAAACTGATCCTGACATATTAAAATGGCACAAACACGCATAGATACACTTTAATACTTTAACACATTGTTTTCATGGTTACAAAAATAGCATACTATAAATAGTAAAACACAAACTGTTTCACTGAAGTATTGAAAACACAAACAAAACATCTCTGCTTTAAATACCACCATTTAGCCCCAATTAATGGTTTCTTTGTACATATCCGGGTCCTCTACATATTTAGTGACTGTCAATAACTGCAGACACCAGAGCAGTATTTTGCTAATACTTCTTTCCATGGACATTAGTGAAACAACCACATATAAATTCAAACACTTTGCTCTTATATTGAAACATGGAAACCCAAAAAACTCTCATTCACAATGACACACGGTACAAATACACAAACAGTGGGCATGAAAAGTATAATCCAGAGGGTTTGGTCCATGTGTGTTGTTGACTGAGCTACAGTAAATTATACAATGTCAAAATGATAAGAAACTTAATTGGGAACTAACTTTGATCGGGCACAGATCTACACACACTAGCTTACACCTGGCAGCCAAAACAATAGCCTGCCCCCACCCTGCTCACAGTGACCAGTCTGCTTACTATTGATGCCTCCAGGATCCCAGCCCCAGTGACAATGGCTTCCCCTTGCCATCCTTTTCCCCTGGTGCTGTCCATTACTCCCCCTGCTGGCCATCTGCTATTTCCACAATCGCTGTGATTTGCAATAACTGACCTCCCCGCTGTTTTTCTATTAAACCTCGTAGGGTAACAAATATGTGCAATTCATGTCCTGTTTTCTGTATGCCCATTTCCTCTCCCTATGCTCTGTCAACAAACAACTTTGGCCCCTTGAATATGACATCTCTTAGTAATAAGTCTTTTATCATTAATGATTTTATTGTTGTTAATAATCTGTATTTTTTTGTATGATTACTGAGACACCAGGGGACACTGTTCCCCTGATTGAGGCTATGCTCCTTGGTTTGGTTTATTCTTATATTCCCAGGGCTTCTGGAAGATGGGGTGGTCTAGCTGTATTTTATAAGTAAGGTCTTAAATGCCATCCTGTAACTTCTGGTAATTTTATGTATTACTGGCCCTGCCCCCATACTCTGAATCTTAATTTACAGGCCTTCTAAATCTGTTAGTTTTATTTGATGTGCCTAAATATGACAGGGTGGTTATTATTGGTGATTTTAATATTCATGTATGTTCCTTCCCAATCCCTCAAGTCTCCTTTTTTAGATCTTATACACTCTTTTAACCTCATTCAATCTGTTAAAGGGGCCCAACATTCTCAAGGTCACACATTAGATTTGTTTCTCTCATCTGGTCTCTCTCAAGTGTGGTCTCCCTCAAATTTTGTGGCTATGTTGGTAACTGACCATAAAGCTGTTGTTTTTTAAGTTCCACTACAGCTTTCTATTCCTTGTTTCCACCGTACAACACATTCATTTTCCCAGCGCTGGTTCTGCAGCTAAATTCTGTAATACATCTTCCCTTGATTCTGCATTCATTCCTCTCAATCCAGATGCTCTGTTAAAATTCATTTAATGATCAGAGTCATCCACCCTCGACCATACTGCCCCATTTAAAACTAGGAAACAACAATCAAATAACTTTCCCTGGTTGAATGTGCACTAAAAAGACTCTGAATGCACTAAAAGACTCTGAATGTGATTGGAAGGTATACAAGTCGGAAATAGAACGTAACACCCTTAAAATATACCTTATCGGAGAGCAGTTAAGAATGAAGACTGGTCTATTTCTGAATTAATATCCAGAAATCAACACAATCCTAAAGTTCTGTATAGGGTAATTGGTTTAGTTATTGATGATCCGTCCACTTCTCCTTCTGTAACTGACTGTGAGATATCCGAAAGAATATTCATGCTCATTTTGTTAATAAGGTTGAGAGTATCAGGCCCCAATCCAGCCAAACCCATTGTTTTTATTTCTCATGTTAGTTCTGCCTCTTTTTCCAAGTTTTATCACATCTCAGTGTTAAAGGTTACAGTTTGCCATATGAACTCCTCCTTCTGCATGTCAGACATAATCCCCACTAAACTGCTTAAGGAGGTATTTTTCCACTGTTGGCCCTGTTATTTTGCAAATTTTAAACAATTCTCCGGCTTCTGGTGCTTTTCCAAACGGTTTTAAGGACGCTATTAGTCATCCACTCCTGAAGAAACCAAATTTGGACGCCCTGTCCTAAAGAAACTACAGAGCAATCTCTAAATTGTCTTTTTTTATCTATGGTTCTGGAGAAAGTAATTTCATCCCAACTAATATCTTTCATGAATAATAATAGTGTTTTTAACTGTTTCCAGTCTGGTTTTAGAGCACTACACAGTACCAAGGATCCACTGCTGACGAAGGTGACTGCTTGACTTTGGTTCTTTTAGAATTAAGTGTTGCATTTGATACAGTCGATATCATCTTGCATCGCTTAGAAACTTGGGTAGTCCTCAAGGGTGCGGCTCTCAGCTTACTACGTTCATGCCTCTCCAAAAAACCTTTTCCATTGCTCTGGGTAATACTTCCTGGATGGCTCAGTTAAGTTGTGGTGTCCCTCAGGCTTCTGTTCTAAGCCCCGTACTGTTTTCTATATACATGCTGCCACTCGACCATGTTATTCAGAAGCATGATGTGCTTTACCATTTTCATGCTGACAACACTCAGCCTCACACACATTAGAACTTGCCTCTCTGACATTATATCCTGGAAGTCACATAACATCCTTAAATCTAGTGACATTTAGTCTGAGATCTTTCTATTCGGTCCTCAAAATTTCATCAGCTTTTTTGCAGCTAATCTGGGCGATCTGTCAAATAATATTAGGCAGGCTGCAAGGAATCTCTGCTTTGATGATCAGGTAAAAAAAATGTTGTGAAGTCATGTTTCTTCCAGCTCAAGATACTCTCTTAAAATGTAATTTGCATAAGTCATTTTTATCAGTTGCTGATTTACATTTACAAAATGTTGTCCATGCTTTTATATATTCTTAGCTCGATTATTTCAACACACTTTATTTAAGTATCAGCCAGGGCTCCCACCACTGTGTCCAGTTGTTATTACTATTACTGAAAGAAAGACGCAGGATCACATTACCTTGCCTCCCTATATTGGCTCCCTGTTAAATTTTGCATTGATTTTAAAATCTTATTACTCACTTTTTAAGCCTTTAATGTCCTTGCACCTATGCATCTCTGACTTATTGACCTGGTATGTGCCCTCTCAGCCATTAACATCCAAAGATGGAGCCCTGCTGGTTAGTCCCAGGTCATGGTTGGTGTCTAAGGGTGATCAGGCATTTGCTATTAGAGCTCCCATGATATGAATCTCTCTGCCTGTTGAAATCAGACACACTAGTTTACTAGCTTCTTTTAAAACTCTTCTTAAAAGTTGTATCTTTGTAAAGGCTTTTGGAAATGTCTGATAGATGTTTTTATTTGTCTGAGCTTATTCATTTTATTGTCCCTACTTTGTTTTCATATGCTTACACTGGTCTTTGTAACCTTGTTAAGAAAAGTGCTATATAAATAAAATATATCCATAAAAAATATTATTATTTAGATTATTACACCTGCATATCTTATGGTAGACTTACTAGTAATCCAGTGCACACAAGCACATCCTCCACAGGCTAATGTACAACTTATGACACCCGAGGAACGAAGTGGGTGGTGGGGGGATAGGGTGGATGGAAATCTTCCTAAAGTGAAATACATCTCTGGCAAACGCTTGGGTAAGATTAGAAAGAATCAGAGACTGATTTACCGTGTCGGTTTCTCCCTGGCAGCCGTTATCTGACCACTGCCTGGCTGATTTATACTCCAGGACGTACTGGTATCAATTAGGAGAAACCTAAAGGAGTCATTACCTAACTAGCAGAGGCCCCCGAAGACTGTCTGGGATGGTAAGAGTAATAGAAGTAATATACTGTCACTCACCACAGAAATACACTATTCACTTACCACAAGACCACTATAGGACACTAGAGGAAACTGGTTTCATAGTGGGGGACACTGTCGGCCAACATGGCACAGTGCAGGGAGCTGTGCGTCATCCAAGCCGTTACAAATCCAGTAAGCAATGAGTGTTGATTGGTTACACATGGGCCCAATGACAGTTGCAAAGCATCTGCAGATTATGTATAGATATGTGTTGATTTGTTTTCAAATTCGACTTTAAATTTGATCTTTCTAGCATGACATGTATGAAGATAATACTGCAAGTAGACAGAGCTTGCTGTCTTTCTCCCTCTCTGTTTGCTCCAGTGGTCTGTGTGTGTGTGTGTGTGTGTGTGTGTGTGAAATGTTGCAAGTAGGACATTCACTGCCCAGCGGGAAAAGAAAAAGAAACCGAGATTGGCCTAATGTTACATTAACCTGGCAATCTGATGGTCAGTAATGGATGAAATAAAGCCCTGTATTACTAAAAGGAAGCTTTTTAAAATCCCTGGTGACTCAGTTAAGTCTTCTTCATTATAGAAACATTATGACCTTATATGACCCATGACCGTGCTGTGATAGTTAAGCTGGGAATGAAGTTTAGACATTTCTAGCCACGTTCTTCTGGCAAGTTGAGCATGATATGGATAAAAACGGAAAGCTCATGGTTTTGGCTCTAGTTTATGTTGGTGGGCTGCATTGCCTCATTCTCCATAGACCACATATTACACAGTACATGTACAATTCTACTGGGTTGAAGTTGTTGAAATAAATTTGATACGGTTGCATTCCGAAAGCCACCAAGGTGTCTCAAAATATGAGCTTTGGATATTTAAAGGTGAACTCCACCTATTTTAGACACCAAAGTCAGTTTACAGGTCATGGAGAGTACTGCTATGTGTAATAAGTTTAATAAAAGTCTTTTCTGGCTCCTGAGGGAGCTGTGCAAAATCTGATGAATTGATGTTGACAAGTGATGTCACTTGAGTCAGCGTCAGTTGCGGCTGAAGACTACAAGTTTTAAAATGAAACAAGCCTGGGGGTGTGGAGTTAGAAAGAAGGTCACCAGATCTCTGTATCCCACTCCTCATCTCTGCTTGAGGCTAGTGGCTCCAACACAACATTAGCCAATACTGGCATTACACCACAGTATCGGTTGGCAGTTGAGTTGAATTGTGGCTAATGTGTGTACCAGGTTTAGACATGGAAGAACAACATGTGGAATAAAAAAGACAATATCTCTGGATGCTGCATCAATTTTGATCCTTTTTTAAAAACTGTCTATTGTGTGTCTGACAGTGTTATGAAAGTGCAATAATAATCAGCAGAAGACTTTAGCAAAATACTTCTATCTTGATCTTTGCCTTTAGATAATTTACTACAACAATCTTACATGTTTCTCTTACATCTTGACTCAGCACCCATGTGTCAACAAATACCTTGCTGGACAGTGTCTTCTCGCCATCTCTTCTCTGTGACATATTTCTATTATTAATGCAGTGAAAACTATTTAATAGCTCAGTTGGCTTGCCAAATCACTGCAGGGTGTATTTCCAAATATAAATCTCTTTAAGTTTGGCTTTTCCCAGCTCTGCTCTTCCCAGACTATTGAAAGAGAAATCATATGATAAATGGAAAAGAGTGGCTTTCTTTCAGCAGAGTAAACAAACTGACATGACTGTAATTCAAAGATTGGCCCGAGAAGCAAAATAAAACTTGAAAAACACAAAGAGACATAAATAAATAATGTTTAGTTTTCGCTTTGTTGCACGAACAGAAGTTTTCCTTTACAAGTGTGCTGGAGTAAATCACCGTGAAGAAGCGGGGGGTCCACAGAGGCACAGAAAGCTTTGTGAGTGTGAGTATATTGTTGTATGCTTATGACAAAGTGCGCACTAGTCTGCCGGTGTGTGTTCTTAGGAAAATCGGGGGCACTCTATGGACAGTCTGATGGAGAGCTGAGAGATTAGGGAGGGTCTTGTTTCATGGACCTTAAGACATCTGTTCTCTCTCTCTTGCCCGCCTCCCTCCTTTCTTTCATTGAACTATAAATGCCCCCCTACCTTGGGGAGTGGTGAGCCATGGACGGAGGGAGGAATGCGGGGCTTCCACTTGCTTTTCATTAACACAGGATCTGGTAACACACCTCACTGTCAACCTAATCCCCTCTCTCTCCATCTTGTCCCCTGGCAGAGGGGGGCTGCCATGACCAGGTACAGAGCCCCAGATGTTCCATGGATGAGGGGGGTGGATGACAGGGTCTTCAACCCGCTGCAGCTATGGATGTACGCTGATGAAGACAGGGTGGGGTGGGGGTGAGCGGACTGACATATACTGAGGAGACCCCTGTTACTGCTTGCTTTCTGTCTCATTCTTTCTTTTTCTTCCTTTCCCTCTACTTTCTTCATGTTTTTGTCCATCTTTCTTTTTCTGTGACCTTCTGTTTCTTGACCTCATTTGCTCTTTTGTACACAAATGAACACATTTTCTGATGTTCTTTCTGCTCACTTACATTTTTTTCTTCATGTTTCATGTTACATATATGATCTAACTTCTCCTTCTCGACTCACATTACTCTCACTCAATATCATTAATTTTCCTCTTTTTTTCTTTCACTCTCTGCATCACACTCCTGCTTCCCTTCTTTCGCAACTCTTACATTTTCCTTCCCTCTTCCTCCTCCTTCTCTTCATGTTTTTCCTTGCACACTGGTATCATTCTCGGGTCTGCTGTGGTCCATCAATCTTTGTCTTCCACTGAGGACCAGCGGAGCAACAACAGCAGCAACAGTAGTGGTACATACTGTAGCAGTAGTAATACTACATTCTCCTGTCTTACATCTCTCATGTACAGCCTCTCCCAGGGGGGTCATTCTCGCTGACTTATTGTGGCAGCTCAAACGCTCAGCGTTACAGGACGAGAATCCGAACCTTTATCTTTGTAAAATTCCAAGGTATCCTTTTTCGGAGGTATGGAGTGGACCGGAGAGGCCGGAGTGGTGAGTGATGGAGGCAGGGCAGCTAAGGCTAAAAGTCGGCAGATACATCTATTGTCACCAACGATCAGTCTGCGTAATTGGAGACAGTTTGTCTCCTTTCAATGGCAACAAATCTGGAAACACTATGTGAAGAAGCCCTTGGGGAAAATAGCTGTGCTGGTTGTGACAATGATCTATAAGTGTGCTAAAGTTATCAAGAAACAAAAAAAGAAAACAACTGGGCCAAGACAAACACTATTCAGGAGGGAAGATTTTGACATTTGCTTTAAAATACCAAATCCCACGCAAAAAAAAGATCCTTTTTTGGGGCATTTGGTGACAAAACTTCATAGTCTTTCACATGCAACATGTACAGGTGTCTTCTCTCCATGAACTTTCAGCATGCTTTCAAGCACGAGTCAAACAGATGAAATATCAGGACCTATAATGAGATCTACATAGAGTGTCTCGAACCTCACAGGTATTTCAGAGAGCTCTCAAACATGATGTATGAGGAGCTGAAGAAAACTTTTGCAGCTTGTGATGACAGCATTAGTTTTATGGCGGTTATTATACTGTCTTGATCAGAACAGACGTACGTGAAGTTATGCTCTTACAACCAGTAAGAGTTTGCAGCCAAACTGAGGATGACTGATCCAATCGACGTCAATAAACACCGCTGGTCTACATCCCAACATTTTTATTTGTGTCCAGTCAAACCGTAATGTCTGAGAGCAGCAGTGGCTTTGTTTCAAGGTGCTGGTAATTGTGGGGAAAACCATGTCTATGAAAAGGCAGTTCACTGCACACTAATCTCTGTTTCCTGTGTTTACTATAAACAAAGAACTACTATTAACAAATCTCTGGTGAGAAGTATTACTATGTGTAAAGGAAGTACAATCACTATAAATAGTAAAGTCATTTGAAAGCAAACTGAGTGGGAGGGGATTAGCTTTCATATTAGCACAATTGTCTCTAAGTCCATTTCTTTTTCCATTGCATTGCATACGCAGTTTCAACAGTGTTTATCGAAGTCAACACATCAAAGATGGATGAAAGCTGAAAAGCTGGTGAAAATCAGTGCAGGGCAGCAGCGCAGAGTATTGTGTCACCATGCAGTTATGCAGATTTGAGTAAACAAAGTGTAAATTGTTTGAGGTTTTAATTAAAATTTTCGACAATCATTTTATCTGAAGTAACCCTATATAACAACATCTGTAAAACAGATGCAAGCACTTAGGGAGCCGCGTTCCAGCTCTGTCCTTGTCCCTCAGCAACATCAGTCATTAGGGAATGTGTTGCTCAGCGGCACTGAGGTACAAACTGTCTACTCGTGAGTATTCCTTCTTATCTACTGCATGTGGCAGGTCAGTCCCTCGCTCTTTTTTATCTTTCTGTTCCATCTGCTTTCCAATTGGATGACACGCTGCAAAAATTACAAATACTGAAATGCAAACCAACAGATCCTTGATCATCTGTTACAGCGCGCAGGCTCACACCCAACGGCACTAAGAAATTGGACGCTTTATAATTTACATTAGCATTAGCAGTTCTGATTGTCATAATGGAAACATTGTGATGCCTCCTGGATAATAGTCAGTGTTGATGAGGGCAGGGTTTGGTCCTGACATGAAAACAAACATCTCGCTCGCACACACAATCATACATAAACGCATGAAAATATCTTTGTCTCTCAGGAACTAATACACAAATACCCCTGCAATCAGATACACACTCTCAAAGTTTCACAATAACTTTAGATCCAAGACTAACACAAACATCTCACTTTACAGTTTACTGACAAAGCTTGTTTCTGGCAGATGGTGGCTTTGCTAGCATGTGTAAAGAAACATCTAGTGTATTCCAAATCAGACTGAAAGCAATACTGGTATTTGGTTCCCAACCTTTGTGTGAGTAAATGACAGCGTGTCAAATCTTCCAAAAACGCATCACATATTCTTCAACAAACAAGGGTGGAAGCTGGAAAATTTGACTTAGTGCTACATAGTGGGATACTGATAAATTCATAATTTCATACATATCAATCTGAATGAATAATAAATATAAACATGAGATGAAATGATTACAGATCTTCAGTTTGTTTGTCTATATACTGACATAAAATAGAACAACCTGTACCCATTGCATTTTTGTATTGGATATTTGAAGCTCTGTGTAACTGTAATTTATTTTCAAAGGGGCTTGGATCCGTTCCTGTTGGCTCACACAGCGAAGTTGGTTACTAGACAAATGACACACCACAAAAAAGCATCTACATTTAGTGTTGTGTGTTACTAAGTCTTAAAACTGTGGTTTCTTTAAAAGATGATAAAATCTGCCAAATGGGCTGAGGTCATTACAGTTGTTTCAAATGTAGCTCCACCTGTTTCAAGAATTTCCTTAAAACAAGTGGCAATACCTTGAAATACAGCAGAATAAAGTGGATCACATCACTGGTTTGATATTTTAACTTTTCACTTTAGAAAAAACATGTAACAATGAGTCATTTAAGGCCAGGCCCTTGTTATTTTAGAGGGATACAACACGGGTCAATAACAGCCTCTGGTTTCTAAGTGAACTTACCTGATGACTAACAGAGATGACTGCTCAGGGAACACAACTAAATCTTTTTCTTTTTGTTGGTGGTATATTTTATTACTTTAATTAACTATTGTGGTTTTGTGTTTCTGGTTTAAACCTGAAGATGAACACACAGTCTCTCAGGATCTGAAGAACTATATGATATATTAATATTAAACAATCCTGTTGTCTTCCAGGAGTGCAACTTGTGTCCTCCCTGGTAAAAAATGACCCAGTTTGGTTTGACTGTTTATAAAGCATAAGGTATAAATATCACAGAATTCTGTGTTAGACCTATTAAGCCAACTTCATTCAAACTTAAGATAAGTTTTGCATATATTTTTGCAAATTATAATAGGCCTCATTTCAATGAAATTATACCTCATATTGTGGTAGTGGTGAGTGATTAACGCCTGTTGTCCTCCCAGGTCAAAATTGACCTGAGGGCAACAGGAGGGTTAATATTTGGCTGATTAGGTAACAGCTGCCAAGTAAATGTTCATTTATGTGCTATCTTTGGTGCTGTGAACCATAGCGCCGGCATATGCCACTGTAGAGTTCAGTCAAACACAATTCATTCAGCAAACTGTGGAAAGTGTGCTACTGAAGAACAATGACCATTACTCATTGTGCTCCTTGGACTATAAATCAGTCTCTGCCCACATAACCTCCATGTCACATTCTTTAGTTTCATCTTCTCAAAAATGTTTGTTTGTACTCACCCTCTATCCTCGGCCCCGACTTCATGTTCAGACTTCCAGTCATAGCTGACACTGACGCTGTCACGCTGGGCCTCATTGGATGCGCCTCCGTCTCCATGACTACTACAATCTGGGCAGTGTGGACAGAGACCTTGTGGAAGGACAGTGCCGCGGTCTCGATGCCGCTAGTTTTGCCTAGACACAGGGTCTGATGGTGGGGGTATGAACGAGAGGGAAAGACCTTGGGCTGCGTCTTCATAGGGGATGAATGAGGGGTGGAATAAGCAGATGGTGGTTTGCTAGAGGTGTTCCACGTGTCGTTTGGTAGGACTTTCTTCAGGTAGGCTTTGGCCTGCTCCAGCTTTGCCAGTGTGGGGTTGATTTTCAGGGGGCGTGATAGCTCTACGTTCAGCTCAGCTGTGGAGACAAAAATTAGGGAAAGCAAAGATGAGAGACTACAAAGGGCGATGAAAAGAGACAAAATTACATTAAAAAATAACATTACCATTGTTTTCAAAACGGGTCTGTCAGCAAAATTATACAAAGTACTCCCTATGTGGACAGTTCCTGAGCTGTCTCTAAGAATAGGGGAGTATATATAATGTTCATCCTGTCTTGTATTTATGAAGTAGTGAGTGATAAAGAAAACAGGACAGGAAATAAAGGGAGCAATGCTTTCGGGCAGGTAATAAAAAATACATTTATTACTGGGGAAAACCAATGTTACCTCACGACAGAGTAGTACATTTTGAGGTTAAACATGCATGCAAACACTCCCTGGATGTCTTTGGGGCTCTCCAGGTGATCCAACTTTTATGTTTTTGTATTTGCAAATGGGACATTGACATTTTATTTAATTTTTTTTTTTTTTTTTAAGATTGGCGATATAGTGACAGACTGTTTAGTATTACTAAAGTGCTAAAGCAGGACCTCTTAAAATATGTTAACCCAGGACACAAATGAAATAAATCCAGGGTTGGCCAGGGTCCTTGCTCTTTAAAACCTACTCTTGTCATTTGAAAATCCACCATAAACTGAACATTATCCATTTGGGGGTTTTAAGAAAAGGCAGGCTTCATCAGTGTCCTACTGAGAAAGATCTGCTGCTATCTAACCCACGGGATACTGCATGGTACCACGTCTCATAAATCAAATGTTGAACTCTTCTCTTCTTCTTCTAATCACTCAGCTTTGCATGCGAGGACGTGTTAAAGGACAGCTGTGTCCAGTATCAGTCTCTTATATGTGCACATATGCACACACAAAATGACTGGCTCTCTCGCTCTAACATCCTAACGTGACACTGCGGAATAGCAGAAGAGAATCTTTCCTTCATGCCAGCCACATAAATCCAAGCCTCCTCATCTCTCTCCCGTTCAACCTCTTTCTCGCTCTCTGGTGCACTGCAGCCTTCAAACACTTGACTGGAATTTACAGAGACACATGAATTAACTCAATGCCGTTTTACACCACTTCCATTATCCCATTTTTCCACTTGGTCATGATGATGGGAGAGGGAAGCGGCTGAAAACAAGCACAGCTGTTTTTCATGGTCTCATCAAGGCACCAGTGTTTAGAGGCTTTTAAGGGTTTTAGGCCTCCCGTCTGTCTCCTTCCCAGGTAGGAGCACTAGATGACATGAGTGGGAGTGCTGCCAAGACAGGCAAATGTGCATGCATATATGCATATGTGTACACACACAGACACACACACACACGCCCTCAGGATTCTTTTTCATTTAATCCAGTGGAAGTGAGGCACATGGTCAAATGGAAGGATGGCTGGAGAGAGGAACTGGAGGAAAGATAGGTGGAATTTGCTGTGCAATGTAGCTTATCATTTCCACTTGACTTATCACCAGGAAACTTTCCAGCGGTGGAATAAATAGCCTGCATGCAGCTGTTCAATCCAGGTTCCTCTGCTCCCCTCCCCTGTTATTTCACCATTTTTTTTATTTCCTCCCTCGGTTTCATGTAGCCCATCTTTCTGTTTCTTCTCTCCTCTTTAATCCTTTCTGTCTTTTACTTTTCCTTCACCCGTCAGCCTAATCAACCCCACCCCAGCTGTAATCACGTGAAGCTGTCTCTCATCACCCAGTCAGGGCCATTGCTGAAGCCTGAGCCTTGCCTGACTCTCCACGCAGTGAGAGCTGGTCCTGTTTAACGATTGTCCCCCCTTCCTCAGGTCCTTTTTTGCCCCCTGCCCTGAAGAAGCATCCTACCCCCACACCTAGCCAGTTCTGATTTATGAACTGGATAACCTCTGAGAAACTCACCTGCCCCTGAGTGAGTAAAGCAATGGAAAGAGCATGCTACAGTATAACTCAAATTAACTTTTACTTGTGTCATCATGAGAAAAATCTCCCTGCACTTTTAGCAGCACGTGATAACACATTTATTGTTTTTCAGTAGACAGTGACTACAGTATTGTCTCAAAAAACAGAAGTGGGTTCAAACAGATTCAAATCTATATAATGGTAATTGGTAATAGAGATTTTCAGAAAGACAGATACAATAAGTCAGAACCTTGTCATGATTGTGGGAGTTATCTCTTTTATTAGACCTACCACATGCAGCTTTCTGCATCCACATGGATGTATTACTGGGCAGGGAATGAACCATTTGCTTTTATACTGCAGAAGCACAACGGACAATAACATAGCAACATGTTCCAGTTAATTGCTTGTTAACTCCACTGTGTGCTTGCAAGGATACTATAATTTCCATCAAAAAGGATGTATGCCTGCTGCTGCCTAAAACTATCCCAATTTATAATAAATGCAAAAGAATAAATAAAAAAATAAAACCCCACCTCTCAAAAAAGTCATGAAGTAAAGCTAATTTATTAGTTCTAAAATCATAATGCTTCCTCCTGGCTTTTCCAGCAACTGATACAGCTCAGTTTTACAGCAGTGGAGTAATGTCAAAAGATGAATCTTTCACAGAATTCTAATAAAATCACATCGCAGCATTATATGGCCCCATGTTGAGTACATCCGTGTCATTTTGCTGAGTTCGGTTGTTTCTCTAGAGCTGATATGCGAGTATGTATGAGACAGCCTTTACAGTGATGTTCCATGTGGTTTCACTATTCAGGCGAAGGACGCATAAAAAGAGGAAACTAAAACCTCACAACAGGAAAAGAATTTAAAAAAGAAAACGTAACTATTTACAAGCCATGACAGACTTATAAGTTTTACATACTGAGCTGCAAATTCCTATATTCGTGGATTAAGATGTAACGCAGCACTGCGATAAAGACTTTGAGCCCCTTTTCACCGCCACACCTCATGAAAATGAAGAAGTGAGAAAGTACCTGGAAAACCACAACCATTTTATCTACATCTTCACTTTGACAATTTTATTTAACACCACTTTCAAATGTACCTGTTAACCTTCTGTAGAGCCAAAACAGGCTGGAGGGTTTGTTTCTTTTAAAAAGAAGGAAGGAAATATCAATAATTTAAAGAAAGGTGGTGGCACTTTCATCGCAAAGCACAGGGAGCCAAAAGAGGGCTTTTCCAGCAGTGGCATTCATGCACGCGCACACACACACACACAAGTGTTTTTATTGGGAACACCTGAGCTTCAGCCGTAAGACTAACAGCTATTTTAAGGTGAAGACTGTCAGTGGAAGGCCTGTGCAAAGAGCGGGCATCGAGCCTGGAGGTTGAGAGGTGGTGTTGGTGTTCACATGCCTTTAAAGAACAGGCCTTAATGTGAACAGGCTGGGGGGAATCATAGACTGGCCCTTCTCAAGTGTCAGCCTCTATTAGCACCGGAGAAAGTGGGAGATCAAGGTCTGACAAAGGCACACACACACACACACACACACACACAGACACACACAGACACACACACCTCTGCAAAGTGGTGGAGGGAGATCAAATATGCTTATTACCCAGGTTACCGTGCCTTTTTTGGCAAGGTCATGCATGACGCCGTCCCCACTTTGAACCTGGTGTTGGGTATATGTGTGTGTGTGTGTGTGTGCAATCACCACAAAACATTGTTTTCATTCTCACCCCACCTTTGATTCTCTGGCTGACTTTTACGCTTGACTCTTGACAGCAGAAAGCCTGTGTCAGACGCAGGTGGCAATGTGTCCAATTACACAGAGCTTGCAAGTGAAGGGTATATGTGTGCACGGCTGTGTTTTTGCGCGACCAATAATGTTTGAGGGGTATCTGTAGAATCCCACTGTCACAGAAAAAAGCCTCATACCTAGTAAGGCCACTGACATGAGCCTCTGATGCCATCTGATTCGAATTAGAGTGGTTCTGGATGGTTCGGAGGGGCACAGGCTTGTATACAGTAACTGACAACATTTCTAAGAAGGCATAGCTTGACGGGAACCAGGGACACGGGAGAGTAATGGTTCCAATTTGTTCTAGCTAATCTATCACCTGCTGCCTCTCTATGGAGGGAGGGCCGATCTCTCGTCTCCAAGTGGTAGCAGTTACATCTCTGGACTCGCTCACTGACCCTCTCCAAGACTGAAACTGTGTAGGAAAGATGAGAGAGGGAGGGAGGAAGTGAGGGAGGGAGGGAGAGAGGGAGGGAAAGTGTATGTCTGAGTGTGTTGCAGTGTGTGTGTGTGTGCGCGCTGGTCAATCACTGAACTCCAAGAAAACAAATGCTTCCAACCCTGCTTTTTTCATGTATGTGTTGGCTGGTCAAGCCTTGAACTCCTGTATGTATCTGCATTAGCTATGTTTATGCCTGCGCCTGTGTGTATGTGATGAGCGGCTGCTGAGTGAGGGTCAGCATGGAAACACCATCCAGTTTACAGTACACATGTTACAAGTGTTTCCCACTCGGCATCCTTGGGAGGGCAGCTTTGATTGGTCCTGCGGAATAAATGCTGCCGAAATTGCGAGCATATTGCTGTAAACACACGGCACGATGTGGCCTCACGGTGGTCTGCTCTCCGTTTGCGCCTCGTTGAAATAAATCAAATGTGAAGCGTTGTCAAATCAAAGTAGAGCCGCCAGACATGATACATACACATCACAGCACACACACACAGCGACAGACAGTTATAAGGAGTTGCACATGCAAATAAAACATCTGTGAAAACAACAGGGGATACATAAATAAAATGTTGGATGCGCACAGTTTCTTTTGAATCCTATCCTCATTCATTCTCTCATCTTGGCTGCACTCTTATTTGTTTTATATCCATATTTGGGTATTCCAAACAACTGACAACTGAGCACAGGCATCTTGCATCTTGTATATTTAACAAAAGGCAGCATCAGTGCACAGATCGCCGGATATTTGTAACTTCTTCCTCTGCTCCTCCATCCCTGCAGAGGATGATATTCTCCATCGGAGTAATCTAACCAAACACAGTAAAACATATGAGTGTACGCGTGTGTGTGTGGTTGTGTGTGGAACTGTGTGGGTGAAGGGGAACCGGTAGCATGTGTGGTCAATTCCAGATATTTCCAGCATAGTCTGACCTTGGGGGCAACCTCACACTGAGCCTGGATCCTGTCTGACTCATTTGGGATTGTGTTGTTTGTATGTATGTGTATGTGAGGAGAATGAATGTGAATGATTATGAATGAAGCTATCCTACAGAGACAAGGATAGCTCTGCTCTTGACTAGTTCAAGGGAAAACACCTGACTGTAATTGCACAATGCGAACGTCTGCTCTTCAACTGCAAACTAGAGTCAGAGGTACATACAGCATAAAATAAACTGTCTTGAGACATATGGCAGGCAGTAACCCTGCTTAGTGAAACATCCTGTTGAAAAATTAATTTTTGGATAAGATACTACAGTACATCTACTGCTGTTCTTCTGTCTTGCTCCCCTCCAAAGGGAGACAAAGGGTCAATACATGCTCATTACGTTAAAAGACTCTCCAGTCACTGCATCCACTGGCCTCTCCTGTGTACAGTGGATCCCCATCAGAGGAATCAAATTTACCATATAAGCTCAAAACCTGACTAAAAACCTGATGTAATTCATGCCTCATGGAAAGGTCATGCTCACTGTGATTTGACTGCTGGCGTCATCTGGAATGAGCAGAGGGGTACTTGGACACTGGTGTTGTGTTGTGTGGCTGTATTGTGGTGTACAGAGAGCTGCATTGTGTGCTGTTGTGTGTGATTCCAGGTGGACTGAGAAGCTGAGGGCTTTTTGCTGACAGCAGGAAGGGATGCGTGTGGGCTAGAGGGGGAGTGTGGGAAGGGGTGGGGGCTACAATCTCTCTCAAACTATCATCAATAACACCTACAGTTCAGCTTTATTTTGTACACATGCACAGTGTGTGCTCATGATTGTATGCAGGTGGAAAAAAAAGACACACTATATGTCAGAGTATGTCCGTAGTTGGATGTCTGTATGTGTCTGCATCTGCAGCATCTGGCCTGTTGGTACAGGGAGCTGAACTCTGAAGGATGTCCTGCGCCTACACATACTCTCCATGAAACCCTCATAGGGATAAAAAGGCTGCACACACTCAAACACTCAAAAGCCCACTCACACTTTTATGCACAGCGCTTCTATTTGGATAACATGTCAGCCACACCCTTAGGTCATCAACCTTAGCTTTAAGCTACTCATATGGATATGATATCAGTCTAAAAATATACAACCAAATCCTGTGAAAAGAAAATCCACAAAAGCCTGAAGTTACACACACACTCAAATCCACAGGAGCTTGTGGGCTGCAGTTCAAAGTGACTGATATGAGTGGCTTCCGCTTCCTGCAGAAAACATCCACGACATCATTTAGATTGCTCATCATTTGCACAAAGAGCAGAAAGGAAGACCTTTGTGTTTGCCTCTGGTATGTGTGTATGTGTGGGTGCACTTCTTACTGCTTCAAAGAGGCGAACATTTTCCCTGGAATGGAATTAAATGTGAAACGGATGCTTTAAAACAGTGAACGAGAACGTTAGCGTGAGTGCACAGAAGTTGCATGTGTCGAAAAGTGTGTGTTTGTGTGTGTGTCTGTGTGTGTGTGTGCATGATCCCCACCTGGTCCATTGAGGAAATCTTTGATCTGTAGGCAGAGCAGAGGGGGAGGGATGCCTGTTTTACTGTCCACCTCGCCTGCTACCGTCTGCAGCCAAAACACATTGTAATCCAGAGACTCTGGCAAAGTCTTTCCTGGGTCTGGGCAGAATAAGACAGATGAAGTGATTAACAAAGACAGAGAGAAGAGAAAAAGGGCATGGGGAAAAGAAGAGAACAGGACAAACTAAATGCTTTTAGTCTTGATACGTTGGTATAATGGGTTGGTAGTGAAGTTACTTTTCCTGTACCATAATTAAGGTCTAATCTTATCTTGATCAGGAGATCTAAATTTAGCCGTTTACTTTTACTACAATCCATCCTCTTTCTCAACCAAACATTGCCATTCACTTTGCCTAATCTCTCTTACCTAGGCACTTGTAGTCAGAAGCTACTCCTCTTAAGGACACGTCAAAGACAGACAGCTCCATCCTCTGCTTCCGGTGGTGGCAGCTGAGCAGAGCAGAAGGTTGCATCACCTGGAGGTAGAGCAGGGGCTCCAGCACCTGGTCTCCAGCCCCTCTTCTCCCAGGCTGCCTCACCACAGTCACACCCAACGCTTGGCGTGCTGAGGAGCGGCTGGGGGTGGGCAGGCCGTCCAGGGAGAGCAGGCTGCCTCTCGGCAGCGGGGAAGCAGGCTGGGAGGTGTTGCTGTTGAGGATGTCCTCAGCAGTCAGGCCAGCGAGGGAACTCTGAGCAGCTGGAGCGGGGTCTGGAGTCGGGGAAGTCGACGGTGGAGGAGACTCGGACAGGATCTCAGGCTGGTTGAGGGCACTCTTTCCCACCTAAAGCAGGTGTAGAGGGATTATTTAGTACTGTGCAGAATCTCGCTTTACACAAAATTTAATGGAATCATTTGAGGCACTGATTCAATAACATGCTGGAAACACTCCTGCAGTTTGGGACCATCCTGGCATCATCGACCATATCCTTATGCTTGACATGCATTGCATGTAAAGAGTTGCAGCCACTGTTTGGAGGGACTGGCTGTTCACAATAACAAGCTGTACCAAATAAAATGGCCACAGAGTTAAGATGTGGTCAAAAAGACATTCTTATTACCAGGAATGTAAACCTCACAGTTCTGAACTAGTGCGAGTGCTGCAGTATTTATTTGTTTCTGTATTTTGTGTGGGATATAGTAGAAAGTCTTTCAGATTTGTAACTGCTTGGATAACATTACCTCTGACTATGTGTAAAGAATAGCTTTTCTATTTATTCATCCTATTTATATATATAAAGTTTATAGTATAGGCTGGATAGACAGTGACAGATTGACATAATGAGTTACTGTACAAATACATGTTAAATGATTGTTTTGGACATTTGGAATTTACTCTCATCAACAACATAATGTAATTCCAAATTATTGAGTTGATTTCAAAACAGTATAATATTAGTGCTTTGCACATGTATACCACTGCAATACTCTAATAAATGACACATCCTGTTATTGTGTATGGGGTGAATAATTATACACACATGGACAACTGACAGATCCAAGATGTGACTCATGTGAGAGCTTCCATGTCACAGGCCTTTTGTTTACCTTATCCCCAGTCTCCGTCTTCTCTGGTGTACTGGGGGTGTCTGACGATGAGGGAAGGGTCTTTGGAGGACTGGAGCAAGCGTAGGTCATGACTGACAGCCTACTAGCAGTAAGAAAGATGTCAAAAGGGATAAAGCTGAGGTTCTTGGTGATGGTGGACTTGTGTGAGGGCCTTGCAATGCAGTGGTGGCTGGTCCCGCTCTGCTGCTCTATTTGGACAATGCGGATGCGAGCGCTGTCGCTGCCAAAGCCACTGTCCTGCCCAGTCCCAGTGTGCGTCCCACTGTGACGAGATGAGGAGTCGATGCCTGCCGCCGAGTCTCGAGCCCCACGCTTTTGCTCATGTCGACGCACCTGTAAATAGAAAAAAGGAAAGGTCAGGGTGTGATCATACTCATGAAACATGTTAACATCAATGAGAGGAGGCTGTGAGTGAGGAGAGAAAGTGGCTGCTCTGGAAACAAAGGGCCTTGCTTGCACCTGTAGAGGCAGAGCAAAAGTTTCATGCAACATGAGCAAAGAGTGGTTTCCAAGAACAACCACAGTGAAGAAGAAAGAAAGAAAGAAAGAATGAGAAAAAGAGCTTACAGTAGCAGATAACTGAGGATAATAACCAGAGCAAAGTTTCTGTTTCTGGTTAAAAAAAATGTGATTTGTACCTATTGTAAATACTAAACAGTACTCTGTTGGTGCGGTAGCTGACTTTTGTACTGCAGACTATAATAATAAAATAATGACTTTTCCCCTCCAAAAGGTAGAGATAGAAAACCTGATCTCCAGGTAATGTAATTTGACTTTTAAGGGCTACCTTAAAAAGTCAAATGAGATTGCTAACTGTGTAACTACACAAACACCTCTAAACATAAGTAACATATTGATAAATGTGACCAACATGAGAATTCAATTTGCATCAAAGAATGCTTTATCTCAAACCAAACCAAGATGGTTTGTTAGCATTCAGAGAGCATCAGATACAAATGGATGAGAGGGGTTTTTTGTGCAAAGACTTTACAAGAGGACATAAACCAAATAACTTGCTTGATTGAAACCATGGACAAATTGACCAAAGCGGGAGAGAATCGTATAGCCGCAGAGACATTAAAGGCATGCTCTGGGACTTTTTCTGTGGTCTTAAAATCATTTTGCACTTCTTACAATATTGGAAATGGCTTTAAAAAAAAGGGCCTCACCCCGGTAAATCGAATTGTTTCGTGCAGCGACTGTGGTATTGTGTATAAAGCAACAGAGATTTTATGCTTGGCTCCGACTAACGGATGTCGGGAGAGTTCCAGCCGTTGTGGCAATAAAAAGCTTGCAGTGACACATGATATAAATCAATGTGAGTAGGTTGCTGGGTTTCAAGCGACAATGAAAACAGGCATCCTTATTCTGCTACCAAAGCATGCCATCTTCATGACTATAAAGAAGCCGCCACTGGCTCCCATGGGACAGGAACGAGACAAACATATAAAACTAAATGCTACCTACCAAATAATAAATTACTGGACATGTTTATGTAGAACTGACACGTGTGGGTAAAAAAAGCTGGAATAAACAGAAGCATTTCGTTTTCAAAAATTTTCCCAAGTGCACGGAAAATGTTTTGTAGATGCTGAGAAAAAACACTTTAAAACCACAAAAGCATTTCCTTCTCACTCAAATACTAGAGCTGAGACTGACTGGCCAACAGAAGTAGAAGTATGGCAAAAGAGATGGCAGAGAGGGCAAATGTAAAAATGGAAAGCTGTTCCAGTTTATTCATCCACTGCGTCATGTTGATTCACCACTCTTGTACCCACAGGCTTGTCAGGTGCATCATAAAGAGACTTGGGCCTATTCATCATCATTATGTCCAATAACACGTCCAATGCTGTAACTCCATTATTGCAGCCCCCCCCCCCCCCCCATGTTCCTCATCCATGTTAATGGGTATAGTGTCAGTTTCAATTAGCTACTGCTGTCTCTTGAAACATGATTATGATAAATTGAAAAATACAGACACATAGACAAAAGAGAGTTTTCAACAGACCCAAGGTGTGTCCCATCCTATCCCACCCTCGCCTGCTCCGACCTGCACATGGTTGCTATTACAGCATGTACTCTCAGCTGCCCCCTCGCTCTTTCTACATCGCTCCCCCCACTCTATGAGAATTTTAAATGTATATTATTGCTGTGGCGGAGATAGTGTTTCAAGACCTCCAGGCAAATACTAAACCCACTGGCAGCACATTAGACAGAATACTTGACTTATTAGATATTTCCTATTCTAAACAGTGTCATCAAAGGATAAGAACAAGAGCCATATAAAACGCGGCGGCGTGCCTGCCCGCCTGCCTGTTCTGTTCGGCCAGGCTCATGTGTAGGGCTTCCATAGGATTGGCCCTGCCAGATCCCTTCTCCTTTCCCTGGCCTAATGAGGACAGGATGTGTGCACTCCTTTTCTGTAGAAATGTAAGATTTTCCAAGCAATGGGGAGGGGAGAGAAGGCAGAAAAGGGCCTGGACCTGTCTCCATGTGTGTTGTGTTAAGCGGGTGAAACTTGTATTGAGGTAAGGAGGTATTTGAAAAGGCATTCGGCAAAGGCAAAACGTCCACTCCAAGTAGCGCCCCATGTTGGAAGGGACAAATAAGCTGCACAGCAGCTGGGAAAGAGCAAGAGCCAGGAGAAACTGCCAGATACTCTTTACGCTTTACTGTCTCTCTTCCCAAGCTTAGGCTGTACACATGCATTTACAATTACAGCAAATACCCCGTCTTCTCTTTAACCACCACTACTAAGAGAGTGCCCCCTAAGCAAATTCTTGGTCTATATTTAGATGTGCTTACAAGTGGAATAAGGGATAATGGGGAACACAATCGGGGACGTAGAGGAAAAGAGACAATGAAAAAATACACTGCAGCGCACAGTTGTTCATATACCGTAGTTTAAATCAATGCATGCAATCAGTACTTTCACAAACATGTACACATAAACACACATGAAGTCAGTTCCTTTCCCAGGGTTTGATGTCTATAGCTTTAAAGCACAGGACTGGCTTCTTCCCTTGTTTCTGGGCTTAGTTATATCCCCATTGTGCTTACTCACAGAAAAAGAGAACAGGTATACACAGAAAACCTATGGCTCTGTAGTCTGTATGCTTTAACCTTTCGCCAATTTATTCATTGACGGAGGGCAATAAATTCAGAATACAAACATGCACTGTAGCTACAGGCCTGGTCCCAGCTGAAATCCCCTTTTCCAACCATTACTTTCTATTATATTATATAATAGCTGCACTGAAGCGCTGTTTCCAGATCCCAATGCAATCTTTCTCTGGACTTAGTTGATCACGATCACGAACGTGCGAATACACACACACACACACACACACACACACACACACACACACACACACACACACACACACACACACACACACACACACACACACACAACCCCCCTCCCCCACCAACCCCCATCGGCCAATCATGAGGTCATCCCCTCAGAGTCTCTAGGCAGAACATTCTGGAAAATGGAGGATAATCCCCAAAGTGTGAAACCATGAGTCTCCAAAGTGCCAATCATATCAGAGCGCATCTGTACGACTTCTGACCCCTATTTCTGTCAGTGTAACTCAGAACAGCTTGGCTAGAAATAAGGCTAATAAGCGGAAGCAAATGTCACATCATCCAAATGCCACCCGTTTACAGTGTTGGCCGGCTAGTCGAATATGACAACATAACTTTTACATCTGAATACCACATATGCGGCTGATTGTTTCCAGATGAATCAAAAGTAGGTTGCAATTCAGGTTCAGAGATCAGGGAACATGAAAATCTGGATGTTTTAAGATGGCAGGGAAGACCGTGGTAGTCGACAGGAAAGAGTATAATAAATTCAGTCCAAGTAACAAAGGTGACTATTATTCCTTTCAAAAGGCCTATTTAACAGCCGGATATATCTTTGTTTGAAGTCTGAATCCTGTCATTTCATACAAGAAAGGCTTCTAAGGTTGCCCCGGTTTGGCCTGATAGCATGGTGTAAGACATATGAATAAACTGTATGAGAAAAAACATACATTACACTAAAACATGACCTGGTTGGGACAGCAGGGAATCCTCAAATGACTGTTGGTCAAATAGTCCAAGCAAGACTGTACTGATGAATGGAAATGTTGGGTGGGTGACATCAGTACTAATTGTTGGGGGTCAAAGCAGAGCTATAAAAACTCGAACATTAGTTTTAAGTGAAAGCAACTTGACATCTTTAGAGAATGTTTTATTTTTACAGATGTGGAGCAAAAGCTGGAAAAAACGGAACCTCTGCCATTCATTTAGGAAATGAATATTAGTAGCACCTTTGCGCCTAAATGTAAGCAGCAGGAAGCAGGAGCAGTAGTCTCAGTAGTCAGGTGAGGTCAGCTTAGATTCTTTTCATCATTTCTCACTGAGGAATTGCTTTATGTTTATCGCAGTTTTCCCATGTTCTCCTACAACTCCAGCAGAATTCCCATTGAAAAACATGGGAAGTCATATTCTTAAATCTTCCTGACAGAGCCATTCAGCTGAGCTACTTGCTCGCAGGACTCCTGCATGGAAATTAACTTCTGTATCTTGACTACATCAGAGTTTACAGGTTAGGCCCCTGTTGCGCTACCCTGCTATTGTTTACCAGAACCATAAAGCTGATAGCAGGCCTCTGTGCTTTTGTGCTTGATGGAAGAAAAACCTCAATGCAGCAATACCTCATCTTAATCAAAAATAATAACAATAATACTTAACCAAATGCCACGAAGACCGCAATTCATTCTCTCATTTTCTTGTGGAAAACAGAGGGGGGAAGACATTTATAATATGAAGTCACCGCTCTTTGTACGCCATAACAGCGGTCACAAAGCAAAAAAAAAAAAAAAAAAGAGGGGCATCAAAGGCAGTCATTTAATACATTCAACTTTGTTTCAATAACAAAGGCAACCTGCTATGCACTTCAACTGAACCACAACAAAGAAGCAATGGAAGGTCGCGACCTCGGAGCTCGCAAATGGATGCTGAGTGCTTCAGAGTGACTGTCAACTGTACTTTAAACACAGCGCACTCCAAAGCTCAGGGCGCCGAGTGGGGCCATTTTAACAAGCTCCCTCCGCCCTGTAATGGTTGTGGGTGGGTTTACTCCTTTAGGGTTTTAGCGGCGTGTTCCTCAAAAGGAGAGCGAGACAATATCCTACGCTTTTTTTTCGTTCTCTCTTCCCAGGCCCCCAGTGTCTCTCCCTCCGTCCGTGCTTTTGGACAGGATTAGAGGAATAACAATGTGAGAATATTTTTGCTCCGCTGATGCCACATGACATACAGTGGGGGAGAGCTAACATCCAGGTGACAGTAATATTTATGTGTGTTGACATTCCTAAAGCGCTGGGTCAGCTGGAACACTTTCCAACCAGAAAGATCAACTGGAGGAGAAGCACTGAGTGTGACATGGCTGGGCTATATCGAGGAACGCCTGTGAAGCACCTAACTTAAAAAAATAAAACTACAGCAAAGATGAACACAAAAAGAAAACATGAATACAGTTGTCAGCTGCTTTATGGTTTGGAAAAGCCCTGGCCTGAAAACAAAGATGCAAAAATGATAAAGGCTGGAAAATGAAAAGAAAAATCGTGAAAAGAGTCAGTTAATGTGGTCCATCTGGGAAACTACAGTATGCTGCTCGACAAAAATCTGGCTCTGGGAGATGCGGCGGCCAAAGCCTCCGTTTTATAATTGTTTGAACTTAAAAAAAAACACGGTTCTCTCCTACGACATTCGTTTGCTTACAAATATTTTGCCACAAATAGAATGCAGATTGCCATCGCTTCGTAAAAAAAAAAAAAACCCCGGTCGTATCCAGAGCTCTGACATTCAGCAGGCTGCGGCTCTGCGCTCAACACGTTGAGTTTTAAGAGCGAGGCCTTCCCAGTACGACTCCAGACCCTCGGAGAAGCTCGCCAAACCCACCGTGCCCCCGCTGCTAATCTTCGGCAATCGAGAATGATTTAAAAAGGTCTGACAGACACCACCCTCGCAGCTCAACGGGAGACTTATTGCATCAGTCATCCTCAACAGATCCACTAATATAAACTAAAACCCTGATTCAGATCCACCAATCAATTCCAATGGTTAGGGTTAAGGGGTTATTGCGAGGACAAGCAGGAATGAGCCTGTATCGCTACAATAACACTGGCGGTTTGTATAAGCAGGATACAAAGTAGTTGTATTACTTAGTGAAGGAAGTGTTCGAAAAAATGCCAGAAGACAATACCTAGATTAACACCACGAATGTGTTAGTGAAAACAAACAGAGGAGGAAAGTGGCTCCGCCGTCATGATGTCAGTATTCAGAAATGATACACAGCCGTCCTCTTCTCATCCAGCGTAATCTCTTGGCCTGAACAGGATGCTGCTGAATGGACTTCATCACCGAATGTTTCCATCAATTATGATAAACAAGATATCAGCCATATGGTAAACAAAACGAAGACGGTAACAATAGACAATTTATGATAAAGCTATCGTGGAGCTAGATGGAGAACTTGGCAGAACGAGTGTCGCTGATAAACGGATGAATGGCCTTTGCACATGTAATATAAAACATTTATATTAACTCCTTCTCCGACGTCCCCGGACGACTGAAACGAGTCTCTTAACATTTCATTTGGTGACTGATTAAATTAAGATGAAGGCCAGATGTGGAAAAAAAAAAGAAGGTGTGATTACACTGGAAGACACACTGCAGGAAAAGTGCAAGCGAACGAGAGACAGAAGCACCCTGGGGTCTGTCTAATTGCTGTGATTCCAGCCCTCAGAGCGGCCGAGTCATGATCAGACTTTCTTTCCTTTGTCCTCTCTTCCTGCCCCACTCGGTTCTTTCCATGGGAATGAAGCAGAGAACAACTGGCTCTCATTAGCTGTCACTGTCCCTGCTTAGTTTTGGAGATTTCTGTGTGTGTGTGTGTGTGTGTGGGTAGTTTTCTAATCTAATATTTGGGCTGCAGTGTTTACACTTGCCAAAAGCCTCTGAGTGAGGTGGGCTTGCTGGTGACGGTGTCGTCTGAAAGTCGTGGGTGTGACGGTGTCTGTGTGTGGGTGCAGCTACTGTGAGAAGTCCTGCATGTGACTGAAATCAAAATTCTCTGAGCTTGAAATACAATAAGCAAACTTTTGAGTGTCGTTTTACTTTAAACGTCTATTAATTGTGTCTTTGGAATGTAACCGATACATTTTAAGGAGTATGGACTCAATCTAATTCTTCTTTTATTTCAGCGCTGTTTATATTTAGTGGGTAAAGCGAAGTGTGGCAATGCACCACAAAGCAGAGACACGCACACAGTGAAAACATATACTCAGTGCAGCAGAGTTATACAGCGGAGCAATCATCAGATTACAGCCTGGCCCTCAAGATCACTCATCCGAGCTTTCAACTTTAACATCATTAGCTTTGGCATTACGTTTTCAACAAACAAACAACAAAAGAGACTTCAAACTGCATTGTCTTCAGCAGTGGACTCGGCGGTTCACGAAAGCAGACACTTGAGAGACTTCAAAAAGCGGCGGAGATGCCTTTCATTAGGTCATGGAGTGTTCTTCTGAAACGCCTGCCTGCACTGCCTGGCGGCCATGTCTGTAGTCTCTGCTTTAGTAACAAAGTTGTGGGGGGGGAACAGCAACGGCAGAGAAAACAACGGCGACCTGAGGTGAAAGATGGGGCTGTTTTTGAGAGGGACGGGGTGGGAGGTGAGGTAGAGGGTGAAAGAGCCCCAAGGTGGTCTGCTGAGGACTGGGGCCTGGGGAGCCTGCATGCACACCCTCATGGTTACTAAAGGACACACTAGCAAGCACGCACCGGCCAGGATTTAAAAATTGGGCGCACCCTCCCACACACACACACACACACTCCCACACACACTAGCGCACAAACAAACGTACAGATATACACACATAGGATCGCATACAAATTCAAAGAGCGGCACGAACAATCCTGGCTCACTGTCTATTTACAGAGCTGAAATTAGAAGAGGAGGATTGAAGTAATCTTCCTTTAATTTCTGTCTGGATGTGCTCCCAGGCTGAGTGAGACAAAGGCTCTGATGTGCTGTACGTTAGGTTCTCAGAGGGGAATGATGCAAGACCCCCTGTCCCCTCATCTGGGTTAGTGGGGAGGGCCTTGATGAGGGGGACACAAAGGACATGGCTAGAAGACCCGTAAGTACAAGAAAAGATCAAAATTAAACCATGGAAGGAAAAAGCTAGTATGACTACAGAAATGACCTTGGCCAAACTGGACAAGCAGAGTTCAGGAGGACATCGAGGGGGAAGAAACAATTTCATGTGTTTAAAAGCATGATCGCTGGTGTATAACCAATAATCAATCATTTTACACTGGTGTAAAACTAACTCATCATTAGCTAGAATACTGGGATGTTAAAATACTGCAACACAAATGAACACATTTGAAAAACTCACTTTAGCCGAGGACTGCTCCAGGTGGTGGAATATATGAGATGGGCTTGATTGGTGTTTAACATGCACATGTAAACCACTGGAGCACCTCCAAACAGACAAACTGAAACAGGTGAGGTATAAAATCAATCCCCCCCCCACCCCCCCGCCTTGATTATTCAAATCATCTGAGCTATGTTTTTGAGTCGGGTCTCAAGTGCTTACATGGCACTTATCTCTGCATGTCTATCATTGTGTAGACTTCATTTGAGCCTCTCTCAGGTTTCAGGGCCACACACAGGCCTTGAGCACGATGACATCACTCATTTCACACATACATTCATATATAGCAGCCGAGGTAAATACTGTAGGATGATGTTCGGCTCTTCAAAAATACACTTGAAAAAAAATAATTCCATCCTGAAAGGCACGAAGCATGTTATAATACAGTTACTGCTGCAACTAATGACTATTTTCATAATCTCTTGATATTAAAAAAAAAAATTGATCTATTAAATGTCAGAAAACAGTCAAAATGCTGATTGTAATTTTCCAGAGCCCCGAGGAGAAGTCCTAAAATTGCATGCTTTATCCGACCAACAGTGAAAACCTCAAAGATATTTAGTTTACATTTACAGACTTGAGATTTGAGATGGTGCAACCAACACATGCTTGGCATATTTCATTTGATTAACGATTTAAACAATGAATAAATAATCCAAACAGAGATTAATCCTCCGTTAACCGACCCATTGATTAATCAGCTGAACGTTTTAACGCTCAATAAAATCTTGGATGGTTCTGATGTGCCTAAAGGATTAAATGTGCGGACTCATCATATTTCATATTTTACCCCTATGTGACCTGAATCGCATAGTAGCAGGGATAGTGGGAAAAAAAAGAAAATGTGCCTGTAGCCATGGAAAATCTTCCAAGTCTTTGTAATGATGTGAGAATTTTGTTTTAGGGTAAATATTTAGTTTAATGAGAGCAGTCCAAGAGGAACTCAGTAGTACTCCAGTCGACCACAGGACTTGAAAAATTACAGGGAGTGAGATACATTAGTACGATCAAATACAAACACATCCACATGCATGTCGGTACACACATGTAGGCACACATGCACAGTCACACACTTTTACTACACTATGCAGGTTAAAGAGGGAAAACTCTATACTCTCCATCACCTGTTATTCTAGGTGGAATCTTGCTTATACAGGTGTAGAGAGAAAAAAAGTCTGTTTCCTCTTTTCACCTCTTCAGACAAGAATTCTGGATTTTTTCACTGAACAAAGTCTACTTATAGCGTGTGTACATATGTGTCTGTACTAGTTGGCCTGGTGTGCCCTGCTTTTACTAGTCCCCTGAGTCTGTGACCCTGTTTCCCTCGCAGGCAGAGAAAGAGGGCACTCCTGACTCCTCCTCACCTGAGTCGACACCCGATCCCGCGGTTCACGGCGGGGGCCCCCGCTGCCTCTCCTCAAAGGCGCCGTTTGTTTCTCCCGCTCTAACGGAATTCCAACCTTTGTGATTTTATCTGGAGTTTTCACGCCAATTTTGCCAAAACTGATTGAGGGGAGAGCAAATTCAGCTGCTACTGATCTCAAATAGATTGAGTTTCCAAGGGGGCCAATTTAAGAATGTGCCACGGTCATGCTTTGAGAAGAAGGTTGGTCAGGGTGCGGGGGCTGAACAGGGAAGGTGAGTTGTTATGACTGGCTGTCAATTAGCAGTTGATTCACACAGGAGGGTCAGCGAGACATGAGCAAAAAAAGGAAAAAAAAGATATGGTTTCATAACAAAAGAAGGGCAGCGAGATGAACACTGGCTATGAAAATATGTATGTTTAAGATAAGCTGAGACAACGACGCTAACTTAACAGATGTAAGGCAGCCAAAATGGAAAAGGAGATGGCTGCGCAGGGAGCCTTATTTATTATTGCTCACAGCAGCAACAGGGCGAATGAAAATACTGCTAAGCAGGATGGGAAGAGGTCAGGGTGAAAGGGATCTGGCCCTCAGAGAGGGTTAATAGCCAGGTTGACTGGTTAAGAGCTGACCTCTAAGGAACGTCAGCTCCCACATTTACAGACGAATACTTTGGACAGAGTCGGGAATCAAAGCAAACACCGGATTTGGACTCTCTTTTTCTCACTGTGTCATGTCTCATCTCTATGGATTTCTCCCTTACTCTTGTTCCCTCTTGCATTCTCTGTCATTTTGGCCATCCTCTCTCAAGCTGTTTCCACTCTCTTACTGTCTGCTCTGTTCCTCTTCTGTGGGTTCGGATTTTCACTCTCATCTCATGTCTCCCCCTATTTCTGTTGGCCGGCAGAGCACATAAAAGCTCCTCTGACACCTCACTGTCCTGGAAAGATCAGAGGTCGAGAGAGAAACTTTACTTCGCAGAGCTCAACAGCTACGAGACAATATGAAACACTCATCACAAAGAGGAGTGGTCTTGGAAACGGTTTACTTTAAAACATACACAGACAAGGATCCAGCCCCGGGTCGATGCTGAGCCAAGCTTGTCAACAACACCATGGCTTAGATAAGCCGTCTTATACGCTTTTGACGTACGGCTAATACTCCTACATGAACGAGAGCTAAATTGTTATACAAGGGAGCAGGACAGGTCACCAAGCTTCCAAGCTCCCACAGTGTAACATTTAGCAGCATTTGGAGTGAAGATTGAGGTGAGGAAAGCTCTTTATTTGTGTCATACATTTTATTGTTTTATTTATATACAAGCAAAGCCAAAAAATGACTGATCTACATGACAGTATGGCCTTTTTTATGAAAAGACAACAAAATATCTAACAGCTCTGTTACTCCAGTTTATACAATAGACACTTTTGAAATATAGGAAAGTGTAACAGTGAGAAAAAAAAAGAAAAGAAGTTCACTGTCCAAATACATTTGACTTTCTTTGAGTGTGGCTGTGTGGACGATGTGCACAAACTACACACGCATCGCTGAAACACTGAAACGCTGCCTCCTCCACACTAATAACTTAAAACTGCTGTCCAAACCCACTGACAAACCAGAGCGGCTACCGACCGGCGTGTTCGTGCCTACTGTAAATTCACTTCTCACAGCAGTGCGTCTTGGCCGGTAATCTAGCCCGCTGTCTAAGTGCTGTATTAGTCCAGCTTTGCGTGAGAGTGCAGCCCGCGTGCGCCCTTGGTGCAGGCGTTTAGGACTACACACATGTACTAGTGTGGTAATATCATAATCTACACACTGTCAAATTCTATCTGTCTCTAGAGGAGGAACCCTCTCTGCTGTCGGCCAGCTACCTCTGTAACCAGCCAGCTCTGGAAAGGACCGACGCTTTTCCAACAAGGAGCTGTGCCAGTCCCACCAGGGGGAAGAAAAAAAAAAAGGCAATGAATGAGAGAAGCAAAGAGTATAGAAAAGAGAGGAAAGTGATGAAAAAAGGAGAGTTGGATAAAGGTTGAAATACAAAAGGACATTGAGAAAGAAAGACAGTGTAGAGTGTTCGATGTGGTATGCGATACAAAAAAGGGGGGAAATAAAAGAAAAGAGAGATAAAGAAGGGATTGAGGGAGAATAGAGATAAGGCAGGTAATAGGCGATTGAGAGGTTTTACCCATGTGTGTTTACTAAAATACTGTAATTCAGAGGTTCCTGTGATGCCTGATACCTTGCCATGAACCTGGGTACTGCCTTAGCGTGCGTTTGTGTGAGTGTGTGTGCACTGGCATCGCTCTGTGTGTGTGTCTGTGTGTGTGTGTGTGCGTGTGCATGAGTGTTGGAGGAAGTCTAAAGCCCCGTTTCCCATGCGTGTAATCATCCCAGGATGAGGTGGAGGATGAAGCCGAGCGGGACTTCCCCTGCACCAGAGGGTATTTTCCTCTCACACTGTGGTACAAGCACATGGCTGACCCGGTCTGCCTCTGTATGTGTGTGTGTCAGAGTGAGAGAGAGAGAGAGAAAGAGGGCGAAAGAGAGAGTAGAGAGACACATGCAAACATGGGACAAGGGAAGCACTTTTTAAAATATCTTCTATTCTTGCTTTTTGAGCTTGTCATTGTGGCGAATGCATGACAGCCAAACAGCGACGCCAGCAATGAGTGGTTACACTATAAAATCTGTATATAAGGAATCGTTGGTATCCAGGTGACAAATAAGATAATGATATGATGTGTGCGGAAGGACAAATAAAGAGAGACTGGCGAGGAGAAGCTGCTGGGAAGATGAGAGAGTCGTGCACTACTTTCATGCAAAGTCGTTAACTTCTCTGCTGATCTTTCTAAAGAGAACAAATAGCGTCATAGTCGAGCTGACACAGACAGAATGCGAACACACACATGCACACAAACACACGCACAGGTCAGCTGTTCAGTCATAAAGCAGCATTACAGCACTGGCTCCCAAATAAAAGGCTGCAGGCAGTTACCACGCAGAGAATGTGGGGACCATGTGTATGTATGTGTGTGTGCGTGTGGGTATGTGTGTGTGTGTGTGTGCGTGTGGGTGAGACGGTATACACTTCTGTGTTGCCGGGTGACAGTGCCGATGACAGGCCAGTGAGATAAGTCCCAGAAGCCGCTCTATCATCTATTCATAGCTCCCTGACTGTGAGATCTCCTGCTGCTGAAAGCTGCCTGATCTCAACCCAGCCTCACTTTATCATCATTAACATCAACCCAATAAAAAAAAAAGAAGAAAAAAAAAAGAAGAGATGAAGTCAAACTGTGACGAACCGTAGCTAATGCTGTGATAAACATTCTAATAATGCCGTGAGTTAAAGAGCAACAAATCTGCTTGGAAATCAAGTCGCATTTGCTTTGCTTCTTAATCACGATTTAAGTGGAAACTGGTATACAATGGAAACTGTGGACAAGTGGGCCACATTGCACAGAGACACACAATTTAACACATAATAGGAAAATAACAATCTAAGACGACATATGATTTTATCAAAGCACAGCTCGGTGACTAGAGATGACTGGAATCACACTGGAGGCTTGCACACACTGCCCACGCGCCTGCCTTTGCCTCACCACTGCCAGGGAACCCAAAAGCCCCTACAAAACAAATTCATTAACCCAGACAATAAAACACAGCTGTGAGGGGCGATGGGAACTGTTTGAAATCAGTGCCCGGGATTGTGGAGAATCTGTTCAAGGCAAATAGCGTGTTCTCAAAATGTCTAGGAAAGGGGAAAAAAAAAATTAAGGAAAAAAAAAAAGGGAAGGATTTGGAGAGAGTGAGCGAGGAGCAGTGTTTCATTTAAACTCTTGCTGGGGACAGCGCTGACTGAGGAAGATGCTTTACTGAAGCACAACAACAAAAACAGTCCCCCCCACCCCCAACCCTGCACCAGATGCTACACCGGGACCTGCTTTTAATTCAATCCTTTGAACAGGTTGTATAAAGGAAGTACAAACAAAACTGTCAAATACTGTAAATATCACAGATGATGTTATGTTTGAATTAAAAAAAAAGAAAAAAAGAAGAAGAAGCAATACCTTCTCTGAATCCAGATTGTGATCCATTGTGGAAACTGGCAATGGAAATGCATCTGAACTTCCTGATTATTGTTGTAACCTGTTAGCAGGGGGTGGACATGCATCTGTTTTATTCTACTCATTTAGTCTATTCAACGAATTTCAAAAGTCTTTACCTTTTCCAAACCCGTACTCCAAACAACATCAGCGTACATACTACTGATATTATTTGATGGTGGTGTGTCTAATGTGTTAGCGGGGGGTAGACATGCTGCTGGCAGAGCAGACTGTGTGTGAGGGGAAGCAGCCCTCAGAAGCTGGGGTCTGAGTATGGAATCACACAATGCTGTAGTTAAAGCCGCCACTAGAGGGCTCTGCAGCTTGCAGAATGGGGCCTCCGCGGACCGGAACACACCAGATCCAAGCATGTCTTAGTCATACTGACCTCCCTGCTGCAGGGTCTGGGCCAAGCAGCCGGACAGATGCAGTCGCCAAAAGACTTACGACACTGAGATAGATGGAGGTACAAATAGTTTTAAAAAGAGTGTCCAAAAAGTCAAAGCCAGACCACATTTATTCAGAGTAACCTCCGTGCTCTGCAGCTGCACAGAGGTGAAGACACAAACTGACTGACCTCAGTGTTAATGATACTGTTACGCTCTATAATGGCACTACTATAAAACCGAACGAGTAAAAAACATGGTATAATGCACCTGAAATGCATACGCTATCATAAAAGTAAAAAAGTAAAACGCAGTGAGCTCCCAACAACTGTGACCAAAAAAAGCTGATATTAAATGTAAGTAGGGGTATTTTCCCAAGCATATATTCCTCAATTCTCAGTAGTGAATGGATGATCGTTACATTACATCACTCTGGACCTGTGGGTCATTTCAATTCCACTTAATTCAGCTGGAGGCAGCAATAACACAGCAGTTAAATGTGAACTCCTGAACAGCAAGTTGACGGTTCCAACCTGTGGATAAACTGGGAAACAAAGTGAGCACAACCCCTTCATCCTGCTCAGTACAAATGCACAGAAACCTAAAATCATAGAGGAAGGTTTCAGTGCGCATTTGTGGAAATGCATGTATGTTAAGCTTCAGTCATGCTCAGTTTACAATACTGTGAGAAATAAATGTAAAAAAAAACCTGACAGAGATGAATCCAATTTGAATATCGTCCTTAAATGGATTGAACGATAACCATGTTTCAAAGTCTTCATCTACTGCCTGGACCTCCCAGAGTAGTAGCTTAGCTTTCCCGTCATGCCTTGAACCTGGATGAACCCTCCATAGCCGTTAGCTGCCCCTCAACAGAATCAATCCATGAATCATTACAAGTCAGGGGTGAGGGCTCCGAGATCACCCAAATCAAGACCAGATGCACAGCCGGCACCTCCTTAAGACTGACTGTATAAATAATTAAATAAATTAATAAATAAAAAATCCGTTGTCAGTCTCATTTGTCTCAATCATGTTGCATAAACAAATTTGAGAGAAAGATTGACTTTTAGATATCCACTGTAATGCTTTTTGTGTGTGTGAATGCAACACTGCTTGTATTGCTACAGCATTGACGAAAACATCTGTAGTGGTTACAGAAACAGAGCATGATCACTTTACCTATTACCATCTAATGTGGTTTTTACTGAAACACCATCTACATAACTTTATAGAAGCCTTTACTGGATCTGAGTCATATGACGCAGTCCCTGCACGTCAGCACACACACACACACACACACACACACACACACACACACACACACACACACACACACACACACACACACACACACACACACACACACACACACACACACACACACACACACACACACACACACACTCAGAGAGAAGATAACAGTAAAATCACTCTGTCAACTCACTTCATTTCATCCCACTGCCCCCCCTCCTTTTCTCTCCCCTGTCCCCTTCCCTCTTCTATGACTCCCATCCTCACCACAGCTGGTAAATATTTTTATATTGTGTTCCATTAGAAAGCTTTATTAAGCGGTCAGACAGGGCAAATGGCGCCTGTGAGCTCCCTGTCCTGTAAACAATAGGAAGGGCCCTGAAAGCTGCAGCTGAGCACCGCGCAGTAAACTAAGGCCACATTAGAGAAACTGCCTCACTCTGAGTGAGTAAATATTTAAATGTGTTCGATTCACCCAAAATAGGCAGGGGCTATAGTTAGGGGGTATCGGTAAAACACTTGTGATGGAGTTTTGAGCGAAACTGGCGCGGCCATGTGGACTGATTAGTAAATGGATGTATGTCAAGCTGCGGTGCTGTGTGGGAATGAACAAGAGAGAGGTGTTGTTAGAGGTGACGTGTGAGTGTGTGAATGAAACTATACTGTAGGACAGGGCTTTCATTCAACAGGGACCATCTCATGTCAAAATGGAGCCAGATAGTATATATTGTATATAGTATATGTACATGAATCTGTTGGTGAGTGGGTGTGCATTTGTTCTCATATTTGTTGATACTAAACATGTACCTCAGTGCTTTTCTCAGGAGCGTCCATGCCCACCATGTTGTCTCTGCAGAGCTGCTGAAGGAGCTGCACCTGGGCGACGCTGAGGTAGAAATCCAGACTGCTGGTCATGTTCACCTCCAGAGAGTGGCCACACACCACTACCTCCTAGACAGATGAGGGAGATAGTACAAGAGGGGGGGGGTGGTGGGGGTGAAAAGAGGGAGGTGAGAGGAAGGAGCCGGAAAATCACTCAAAATTCAAAACAACATCGGGATTGTTTGTGAGCTCACACACTGTCTTTCTCAGTCTCTTTACTTTCTATCTCTCCTCTGTTTTGCTCCGCTTTAGTTCATTTGTTCCTCTTTTTCCCCTTCTTCCCTCTATCCTCTCCAGGGTCCCACCCACAGCCAGCAGTTCAAACCTCAGCCTGGAGGCTACATCTAACAGGATATCACTCTCTAATACTCTAATACACACACACACAATGCTATTTACCACTGCTGTGTAAAATCATCTGTTCAGACCTGCTGTTAAACACATTAAATGACTGTTGTTTTTTTTTTAAATATCCAATATAGCATTCAAATCAAAATTGGCTCCTGCTTCAGTGGAGGATTAATATGAAGTGTTTTTATTCTTATTGGTAGTAGCTGAAGTAGTAGCAACATTATTTAACACATAAGGTCATCATATCATGAGTTTACAATAATATTTAGAGAATATGTTGCAATGGTGAGTAAGGTTAGCTGTTGCACTTGTATAATAAGCATACATAAATCTGTTATAAGCAGTTAGAGGCTTGTTGAAAATGAACATGAAGATTTTATAGACGGTGTTGTAATTTCTCTACAGTACGTAAAGCCCTGTTCTGTTTGTGTTGTTACTGGCTCTGGGTCTCCACATCCTAGGGAGTTATACAAATTGTGTATGTGTGTGTGTGTTCATGTGTGCGAGCGCCTGCACAAGTGTGTGAGTGCAAACTATGAATTAGCTGTTACGCATTGTCAGGGGACACGTTAGCGTGGACGGACAAGGCATCAAAGAGGCAGGAAGTCTAAGAGCTGTGCCAGAAAACATCAGCTGTATAAGCAGAAAGGTTTGAACTCTGTGGGTCAAAAGCCTCCATTACATGGCGCAATGGCTGAGGGATTCCTAATGAGAAAGTTACTGTATGTTAAGAGGCAAAACGTAAATACTTCTGACATCTCACATAATCAATGTCTATTTTCATATGAACGGCGGATTGTGAGAGTCATGGTTGCAATCATGGTCGTAACAGGTCACGGTTAAAGGTCATTAAATGTCAGTGTAAGTAGTGAACAAACTTATACAAAATAAATGAAGGAAAATATGCAACCTCTGGCTAACTGTTTGAATTTTTGCAAATCTCGACAAGGTTTTAGAAGTTATTATCAACTATTTAACTGTGGTAGTTTATTATAATTACATTTAAAAAAAGGTTTTAATTGATTTAATTTATGACAATATGGACATATTCATCTCTATTTTATTTCAGAGAAATATGCAAGACTGGATCCTTAAGAAGCTGTGCTGAGTCCATACTGACCTCTGTCTGTCCACATTCAGGGGACAGATTCTTGCTGAAGATGATGGCTGGAGCAGCAGTCACTCGGACAGAGAAGTCAGTCAGGATTGGTGTCAGGATGGCCCGGCGCTCCTGGTGTCTCCTGATACTGAACACATGCACACAAAATCATACTTCTTCAGGCAGGTTGCATAGCTTGGATGTTAATGTTCAGAATAATTGCAATCAAGGTTCTCCAGTTGGAGATAAACACTTTCAGGCAGGTTTATGTATAATTGAACTTAGAGAAACTTGATGGAAATGTTTATTTTAAAAAGTATTCATTTCAGAATCATATTTTAGTTAAAAGGGTATCATCCTTGATTGTTGACTTGATTCAAGCATTGCACTACAATAGTAAGAACAACCATAAGGGACCACTTACTTACAAACTTCCCCAACTTTTATTTACTAATAACTTGTTATGGTTACCAGTTGTAAAATCTTTATATGACTGTCCCATCTGCCTAAGGAAGACAAGTCAACACAACACAGTCAAAACCACAAAATGTTCACAACTGAACTATTGTTATGCCCCTAGCTGACAGCCAGACACACATCTCAAACTTGCTCTGGCATTTCAAATTCCAAATTCAAACCAGTAGGATGAAAAGCTGAAATCAAAATAAGAGACTTCAAAATTGATTTTCTCTTTCAGGCCAGACCTGTGAAATATTTCCATAACTGAGCTTTTTAAATTTCTGCTCTAACACGTTTTAGCTGGAAGCTTGACTATAGTTACAGAGACGAAGTGAGACATTATTTGACAAGTCTCAATTGGGAACACCCTTTAATTGTATACACAAGATCAAACTGAGACCTTCTCACATCAGCTCTCTCCATTTCACTAATGTTCATTCCCACAATCAAGTCATATTTGTGGGAACATTTGTTAGCAGTAAAACAAATATACAAGTGGGCTTTATAAGGTGGTGTTAATTGCCACATCTGCTGCTATTAAAACAATCAAGCCGTACGGCTTCCAATATTTATAGTTGGCCAGGATTATAAAAGTCCCTGTTTCTAGGTGGCCTAGAGTACAGTACTTGACCAGAGCCAATATCATATTCACTTCTGCTACACAAATGTGCATTACCGGTGCCCTTAAGGGATTATTTTCTGACACATTTCTTTGCATTGAGAGTTTGAGGGAGGCCTAATTCAGAGCTGAAATGATATTTGAGGCAATTGGTGTTGGCTAATCTCCCCTCAGACAGGGATTGAAACAACGAGTGTCTCGTTGCATGGGACAGGTGCTATCATTCACCAGCAAGGCAAGGAGGCATGAGGCTCCATTTACCAGTAATACAGGGGCCTCTTACTCGACTGGAGAGCTGTGTGTGTGCGTCTAAGTGCGGCTGTGTGCGTGTGTGTCTGCGCTTTTGAATGGGTGTGGTGCAAACAACAAAAGATGGAAAGAATGACTTTTCTTTCATACAGTGGTGCAGTAGTGTGAACAGTAAGTGGAGATCCAGTGGCATGGGCAAAAAGAGAGAGAGGCCTGCATTGGGTGGCTGACAGGAGGGGAGGTGGAGGGAGTTCACAACTCCCTGACACAGGGTCTTTCCTAGCCGGCAACTACACAGTGTGACGAGGACAGATCCTGTCAGTGGATCCATGGTGCTGGAATTTCCTCGCGAAACCTCAGGAAGCCAACTGAGGCCACTGCAAGATCCGCAACTACTGGAATTGAACCCAAAAAACTGCAGAGCGAACATGCCTCCAGTCCAAAGCTGGAGAGAGAGAGGGAGAGGGGGGTATCGATGTAGGGAAAGACGGGAAGGTGTGAACTTTGGAAGTGGTGTGTGTCAAAACTTGTTACAACCGAGGTGGTGTATTTCTGCGGGTGATTGCAGCAGACAAGTAAAGCTGTGAACTTGACTCCCCTTTCCTCAGTGTGTTGGAACATTCTAAATCACATGTTCAGTTATGACTTGGTCGTGGTAGTGGCTGAGGCTCGGGTATACACTGTAACACACCAGTTCAGCGGAGCCCATTTTCCGACATAACCTTCATTGCTGTTCTTGTCATGGCAAGGAGTGTGGGAACAAGGAGGCAACCACCGCCACCTTGAGTGGTTTGTTGGGAAGCTAAAAGTCAGAGTGAAAAATTAATAACCTCAACAGAACTTCTCAACTTGACCACACACACACACACTCGCTTACTGATGTGAACGTAAATCATTAGGGGTATGTAAATGTGTAGAGATGAAAGAAAAATAACAGAACAGAGATCTATCCTGCATTAAAAAAAAACTTGGACTTCTGATTATTAAATGATTTATTACTATGACGCTCAGAACAAGTTACTGTCAAACTCAAGTGACCTGCTTTACTATATAACGCTGTGTGTCAATCCTTTGAGTATAAAAGCAACCGTTAAGCTACATGTTAGGTCATCCTATAACCACGTTCTGAGTAGAAATCCAGATCTACAGCTATAGTATGTTGGAAGCTGAGCTCAAAAGGCATTCGGCATTCTTCTGGAGCCCCAAAGTGCGAGCCCAAAATCTCACCTCATTGCCCTTTCAGACAAAGTGACCTTGGCACTGGGCCCGGGCAGCCTTGTTTTCATTGACAGAGAGACAAATTGAGAGTAAGGATGAAAAAAATGCGAGTGGATTGAGCCCCAGTAGCCCTTCTCTCGTAGTGCTAGCAAGAATCAGCGGTTAGATCGCCAACGAGAGCGTAAGATTCTAACGTATGTCCAAGTCCGCTACTTAAAAGGGCTGTTAAAAAAAAAAACACAGCTAGAGAATGTCAAGACAATTTGGGACATTTTGGGATAGATGGTTAAAACTACAATGGAAACATAAGAGTAAAAAGAAAAGAGGGTGGTCTATTGGTTGCAGATTCCATACTGTCTGTCCTCTGCTTTGTCTTGTTGAACTGTCAACACTAAAGCTCCACTTGCTTGGTCACACTGAGTCAGTGGGCTGAAAGCATCATTGAAGTGACTGATATGAAATATGAACAATAATATAGAAAAATGTATATCCTTTTACTGACCAACTGTGTGCAGAAAACAAAGTTATTTTCTAACTGATGTGGCATGTGACATGTAAAGGCCCCTGGCCAGATTTGAACCAGGGATTCAGGATTTACATTGTTAGAGTCAGAACCCCAAACAACTGTCTTCATGTAAAGTACAAACAAACATATGAAAAAAATTGTAAGATTGGGTCTCCTGTAAATAAATCATATTGGTTGTTGCAATGAAGGATCTTACAGGACCAATGTGTAGAATTTAGTGGCATCTAGCAGAACAGACTTGGCAGAAATGGAATATAATACTAATATACTATAATACTTAGGTAGAGGGTCCCCTTCCATGGAGCCTTCCATGTTGCACCAACATGTTCCTACAGTGGCCCAAGGGGAACAAACCAAACACTGGCTCTAAAGAGCGCCTTGGGTTTTTCACAAGTTTCACACCCACCGTTGGTTCACCTACACGCTTGGAGGGTCAGAGATGGGTATTCTGTTCATTGCAATCTGCAACTTCACCGCTAGATGTCACTAAATTCTACACACTGATCCTTTAAAGCAGATCTGATAGCCAAGGCATCAGCATCATTATCATCAGAAGCCGCAGCAGCTTCAGTGTTTTCCTGGCGTCTCTCCAAAGACTGTCATACTGTGTGTGTGTGTGTGTGTGTAAAGTAAATATAAGTGTACATGATGAGTATGTATAAACATTTGCATACATTTTTGTGTTGAAAGGTGTGTGTGTGTGTGTGTGTGTGTGTGTACGTGTATCTCAGCCAGCCTCACTCTAAGCCCCGATGACCTGAGAGTGCTCAGTCTCAATCAGGCCCGTGTTGATTTTGCACTGCATTCTTCCACGAGGCTTATTTTTAGTTGACAGGGAACAAATCTGGACTCTTTGCCTGTGATTCTGTGATTTTTGGGCCTGTTCCCTCTCAAAACATGAGTGGAAAAAAAGGATGTGGGGCCAAACAGGCTGTTACACTCGTGCTTGTTTTAGCTCCCGAGTCTATAAAAAAATGACAGGGTTTGTAATTATGACTGCGCATGGAGAGGCTCCATGATAGGGAGCTAACTCAATAACTACATGTTGCGCCCACATCAAGACTGATGAGATAAATGACACACGCAGCATTTCACACACGACCGCTGCACCTGACTAAAGTCGCAACAATTTAATCTAGCAGCAAAAACAAATAAATAAAGTTAAAGTAAAGTAAATAATTAAAAATGAAAATTTATATGAGATAAGTTGAAATTGCTTTATAAGTTGATGAGCTGAGAGGAATGAATCGCACTAGCTTTATTCATTATGAAGGAATCACCCAGATGGAACAGTATGGCTCCTTCATGTGGATAAGGCATGGGGCTTTATCTATACACATCATAAAGGAGTCATTAGAATACAACCTCTAGGAACTATGAATGTTTGTACAAATTATTGTGCAATCCACTTAGTAGATATTGAGATATTTCACTGGACAACTGAAAGCTCTGACCAGCTGGTGGCGCTGGATGTCAGGGGATCATCAAACTCAGGATGATTCATCCTCTGGGGACTACAGAAGTCTGTACAGAATGTCATGGCTATCTATCTAATAGCTACTTCTTTCTGGATAACATGTGGACTGACTGACCAACTGACAGACATCCCCATACTTAGAGCCATGCAACTATCAGGATTACAGAATAACAGAAAAAATAACATTAACTTTATCCTTCAGTATAAAACTGCACTTTGAAGGTCTCACTGTTAACAGGTTACTTCTTTTTCTGGAAACAAGATCAATATAAGTCCACTAATCAATACTGTTTTAGAACCTTTTTTAATCTGCCATGTTTTAAGAATATATGCCGTGTTTGGTTTGTTAAATGTTCAATTTCACCTCTCACTCATTTTCTTTGGCTTACAGCTGTTTTGTGCTGTGACAGGAGTTGCTATGAGTGATTCCATCAGACATTACAGACAGCAGGGGAGTCAAATGATGACTAAGTTAATAAGCTTCAGTATAGAAAAGAGAAACATATAAGAAAAAAACCTTTGTGCTAATATTTCGTACTTTCAGTACATCTGTACCCACTTACAACATAAAAGAATCATCTAGTATCTTTGTTTCACTCTACATGCAACTACTGAAATGTCTCCTGACCTGCTGGCCATGTTCCACTCCAGAGCCGGGTTCTGGGAGCTCCTCTCGCTCTCCGCTGATATACCTCCTTTGATTCCCTCCTTCTCTGGCTTGAGTTGCTCCCACTGAGCTGTGCCAATGTTGATGGACTGAAGGTCAATCTGGTACTGACGGTCCTCCACCTCTGAGCCCGGGTCACGCAGGATGCCAAGGTTCAATGCACGTCTGAGGAAGGAAAGAAGCAAAAGGCGGTTTAGTTTTAGACACTGTACGAATCAAGTAAAGAGGTAATAAGTCCAGGAAGCTCGGGCTTTGCTACACTCGGGCTCATGTCAGCAACACACACGGTCAGAAAGAAAGAATAAGGAAACTGAATGAGATTTCAGTTGAGTAATGCAGCATAAATGTTAGGAGGAAAGGCAAAAGTCACATTCTACAGACAGGTGTCTAAATCCAACTTAACTAAAAGTATAAAACACTGACATATTTTATTTATTGTTTTGGGGTCATATTGGGTTAGGCTTTACTGTTACAATGAAGTACAATGACTCCATGGAGGTGAACCAGTAAAGAGGTTCTGGCATCAAGCCCTAACCACTATTGACTTTTTTCTTCCTTCTGCTCACTCCGTGGTTTAGTAGCAAACGTTTCTTCCAGGGTGATTTATGGCAAAGCCTCTAGTACTTGCACAGCCGCTCAAATAAATAACCCCACAGGCCTCAGGTGAAATCATTTGCCTTTTATAAAGTTCTGATTTATGCCAGCTTATCCTTGGCATTAAACATTGCTTAAAACCTGGCTGGATGGCACAGTAGTCTGGAGACTGGAGGCTCTTACGTCTTCTCTCTTTTCTATTTCTGTCTCCAGAAACACAGGACTTCTACAGTATACACAGGCTGTAATATGGTAAAAAGAGATGTAGAGATATGTAAGGAGTGGGCAGCGCTGTCTCTGTAGTTGAAGCTGCTACAGTCAAGTGAGCAAACACTGTCCCGTCAGCGCCAAGAAAAAGTGATGTCATGTATTTTGCCTTTGAGAGACAAGATCCTGACGAATTCACGAGGCAAAAGGAATAATCAAAATTCAACATCTGCATATGACATCAGGGCTTTCAGTTCGTTATGATATGTTTATTTGTGCTGGTGAATTCAAATGAGAGCTTAAACGGTATAAAGGCTTAAAACGGCTACAGATGTAGCAGCAGCATGAGTAGTTTTATTTGTTTCGGCAACGTCAATGGCAATTTTCATATAGCGTTTCCTTCCCTTAGCCACACTGGGAAGGCCTCTACCAGAGCGTGATGTTATGACAATAAGCACCAAGTACAAAAACAATGGCAATGGGAGATCAGAGGTGTGTAACTGGATTTAGCTGGATTTGTTGACATACAAACAAGTGAAACAGATCCTTAATCAAAATTTGGAACCACATTTATCAACAGAGTATAATATAAATCAAAACCAAGAGCGCTGTAAGATTTGGGTGGGATGTGTCAGTCTAGATTCATTAAGGCTTTTGTAACAGGACCTCCATCACCCTCCCCGATCCCAAAACTGTATTTTTCACATTAAACAAACCACAGTTACCTCATATGCTTTCTAAATTATCTCTTAACTTTAGCTTATTTAGGAGTCTCTTACTCATAATCAACATAACATGGGAGTCTGCAGCCAAGTCTCTGCATTGCTGAGCTGCGGGGTCATCTCCAATGACATAAATAAATATGATAAACATTTGTCTTGGTCATGCAGCCAGTGGAAACCGGTGTGATTTAATATCAAAAGACATATTTCAGCCAATCGCAGGAAACGAGAGAGCTTCATTTCTGACAAATGAGGAGGGGAGGAATTTTGGAAGTTCCCCTTGGGGTGCAATAATAATTGAAGCCAGATTTTCTTGTTGTACATGTGGGGGGAAAACACTGGCGGTTTGACATATTTGATTGGTCATGTGAAGACCACACTGCTTGGCCAAGAGGAATCAGAGAATGCCTTGGGAAAGCACGGCACTCGCTGCCCACTATGCGCCGGCCGACTGAAAACATACAGAGCGAGGCAGGTGGAACACGCCCTTCTGCGGGGTCTCACATGCCATTATCAGACATCTTCCTGCTACTACCATGTGGAAAACGTGGAGGAAAATGAAAATAACAAGTCATAAATGACATGCTTTCGCAGATGAGGAAAGCAAAGGAGGGAGGGAATGTAGAAGGGGGTGGCGGTGGGGAGGGGGAGAGAAAGAGCAGGAGAGGGAGAGAAATTCTTCTCAAACACAAGTACTTAGTTTCGCCCCTTGTTCCTGAGCCAGCCTTATTTTAATTGCAGGAAAAGACCACAGAAACATTATTTTTTACGACAAAATTCTGCTATTTATAAAAATGGATCAAAAGCTCTGCAGCAAGAATGCTCTGTTTCATGGCATTCATGGTTATTATTTTAAAAAACATTTCTCCCTTCTTCTGACACAATTTAAACCCAATTTGAGTCCGAAAAGCCACTGGGTCGATTTCGCATCAGAGCTGAAATATGACGGCTCCGGTCCAAAATTATTATGGCTCAAAATCAAACTCTCTATCCAATTCAAGCCCTACAGTGGGAAACTGTAGACAAAAAAAAAAAGTTGAGACATGGCAGTGTTATGTATCTAATATGCAGGACTTGGAAAGAGCGATTCACTGGTGTTTTATCACTGAGAGAGAGAAAAAAAATGATGCTCCGAATTCCTTTGAACAGAAGATATGCAGATAAATTTAAAAATAGGGGATTAATTGCAAGTTCCTCTGTTTAGCATTCTTTGAGTTTATGCGTGTGCTGGGTAGAGCATCAGTCATGATTTGTGTTATTAGGTAGACGTGTGGGAGGACTGGTGCTTAACATGTAGCAGATTTGGGATTGTGTGCTGAAGTGGTAATAGGATTCGAGGAGGGACCTTCTGGGCACATACACAGCTCACTGGTTAGCACACACACATTAGCTAATGCACATAAATATATATATACTGATACAACAGTAAATAAGAACATGAAGACAGACGCTGCTGCTGCATGCCATGGAGCCATTAGGTGTAACCAGTCAGGGATTTACTAAGTTTCTCCACACAACTTCGAAATAAAATCCAGACTTGGAATATAGTATTTGCACGACAGAAGAGAAAGAATTATAAGAGAAATAAAGTGAAATACATTTAAAGATGGATACAGAATCATATTGTAAAGAGCCAATGGGTAAATAAGTGAAAGGGCTTGTTGAAAAAGAGTGAAAGTGGAATCTTGGGAGAGCCTGATTACCATGCTGAAGTTTTTAAGGCTAACCGTGGTTCAAGGTTGTAAAACAAACCACAGAAGGATCTGGTTGAGGCTCAGAGCCTGATGGTAGGAGAGTGGGAGCAGTGGGCTGTGTTAAAGCCTCTTATGGAGGTGATCCTGTGGGGCAGGGGGTATAACGTGGCCCTTGGCTTTAAATGGCCTCCCGCCTTCCTTTCTCAACCTCCATCTAGCCCCCTCCTTTCAATTCCCATCCCAATCTCCATCCCCTGCCCCCAGGCCAGCGGTGCAGGAAGCACCAGGGTAATACCAAGCCCTGCCGGCTTCTGGATCTCGTCACATTGAAACCCGCAACCTGAACCCGCAACCCCAGACCTGTTTTTCACTCCATTTCCCCGACAATCACATGCAATACATGTCTGCTTACACGTTGAACAGAGGCAGGGGTGTATGTGAATGTGTGTGTTTAAATGAGATGAGGCCCTCTGTTCCTGAGCAGACATTTCGTTGGGAACTCAGGCCTAATTCTGCCAAGTCAAGCTAAATTAAGTTGGTACACAGATGTGCTATGTTCCTTGTTTTGAGCCGTCAGCGACTATTGTATATCTGAACTGAAAGAACGCATGCAGCGTGAAATACTAACGCTGTCATTTCATTCTGTGGCAAAGTCTCAACCACTTTGCCCATTTCTAACATAACATCCAAGAGGCAAAGTGTTTTTGTGAGATCAGCATAAATAATATCACTCATCCATAAATTATAAAAAAGACAGCGTTCAATTGAGGTTTTGGTGTTCTTTCTCGGTGGCTCCAAATTTTATCAGCCAAACACCATTAGCACCCAGCAGCCCCTCACTGCAATTTCTGTGGGGAGGCCTAAGCTGCACAGTGGCTTCTCAATCAGCTTTCTATGACTCCCAGTGGCTTAAAGCGGAGTCCCACTGGGCCAATGTGTGTACCGAGGGGGGAATTCATAATCATTATGATTCATGAAACTTGCAATTACTTAGTAAGTTAAACACCCCTGCCTACGGTGGTCCGCTCTGAATTGCCAGAAGTTCGGCAACTTCTGAGCCGTGGATTTATGACCCCAGTCAAGTCCAATTGCTGTTAATTTGCATCTACCAATTATAGTAATTAAGGCTCCGAATTAGAATGCTGAACAGCTCTGGGAGCGAAAAGGGGGGAAAATGAAGTCGTGGAACATAGCGAGTCAGCAGAATATAAGACCCAGTCACTCAGGGCTGCTGCTAAAATGATTTTTGATGACTGGAACATTTTCAACAGGAGTCGAAACAACAGTCGCAAAAACAACAAAATATCCAAGACAACAAAGCTGCAACAATGCTCCAAATTTGTCACACTTGGCAATAACAAGGTACTTTTTTGTGAGTATTTGAAGCCAAGCACAATAATTCCAATTTGATAGTTGATTTTTTCTTTTCTCTTGCTGGCTCAATACACAATAAACACAAATTGTAGCTTTCCTGCGTTGTGTTCAGGCCTTGATGTACTGACAAATTCCCATGACAAAGACTCAAAAATCTATTTTATTTTAGCCCAACACAGTATTACTCATCTTTACTGCTGCTCCCAACAGAAGCATGTTATGTATTAGGCTGATTGCACTTTAAAGACACTCATGCTCGACCAATTATATCATATTTACACAAGATCTTAGGGGGAAACTATTACCTCTATATACAATACAAGCAGGGCTTAGCTCATGCTCAAACCACCCTCATGGTAGTGGTACATGACAGTAAGGAGTTGAGAGAAAGCACTACAGAAGAAGAAGAAGGCCCTCTGTTTACAATGACATGGTGTATACCAAAAAGTCGGTGTTTGCACTTTGATTTCAACATATCTTAATCACAGGAGTCATTTATCTCCTTTGCAGTTTACATGTCAGAGAAGTGATAGTGTTATAAACACAGTTGGTATGGGGATGTGTTGCCCTGAAGACACATCATGGCTAACATGTGCTCGCCATGATGGCCTGTCAATCTGGCCCAGTGTAATTTATAGGCTCATCATGCACTAATTCAAAAATCCGCCTCTTGCGTCAGAGTCCCATGTTGCAAAAAACAAGCCATATGTGAAGACTGAGCAGATATTTCATTTGGCTTCAGCTGATGTGTATTTCACTGAATTCACACAAGCCAGTATCGATCCAAATTAATTTGCTAATCTTTCATCGTCCGTGATTCACTGTATAGTAAAAACATACAGTATGCAACAATCACCTAGTGGATATTGACTCATTTATTAACACATTATAACGAGGAAGCATTTTTTTTTAAGTTGAATAATATCACATATCCTTGGCTGTGCATCAGTCAAACAAAAAGTTGATGCAATTCCAAACTTACATTTCAGTTTGAAGCACTCTGCAGTTTGTCCCTCCTAATAGCGCCGTGAGGGCAGTTTATTGAAACGCACAGATGTCGTCCTCGTCTCTACCGCTCGCGTTCTCAGACACATGCGCGCAAACACTTTGCCTGGTCTGTTTAGCCTTAGCTGTGTTTTTCTGCTGCTTCTGGTTGCATGTAGCTCTAAGCACGGAACATTCCTGGGTAACAGGGACAGTAATTCACTGGCTTTTTAAGGGCACTGACTTTTCACTGGATTCCTTCATACAGTAGATACATCTGCAATGGATCTACTGAAAAAAAAGCACCTTGGATCCTCATTTGTGAACAACTGAAGTTGTAGCTGCAGGTAAAAAAAAAAATGCTGACAAGTTTGTGTGTGTGTGTGTCTTCTACAAGATGTGCACTTGAAGTCATTTATGTGTTTGTGTGCGTCACTGCAGGACAAAGCTACCATTTTTCCCATAAAATTGAGTGGGCCTGTTGCTTGTGAAATCACTTCCTCTGTTAGCAGCAACAGATTTGATATGCTTCCTCCCTGCTCACAAAAAACGGACATAATGCTGCTTTTATAAAACGTGTCAGGCAGAGTTCCAGCAGCGGGTCCCTGATGTAGAGGTGTGAAGGGAATGCCTCGTTGACTTCCTCAGGCCTCAGATTGAAACCAGATTTGTGTCCCCACCAAGCGATTTCGCAATGATGTAATCACACTGCCATTTTAATTTGAGAGGCCTTATCTTTAATTAATCGCTAAACACATGCGTGGAATAGATTATTCATAACTGGCTGCAGTAGGGAACATGGCAGGGGTAGCCAAGGATCTGGCTTGCCCTCCTATGCAGTCATTTTCATCAAGCTAAAGTAGACCAGGCACATACCTCAATGCTACTTTTACACTAATTAAAGGAAAATAATCCTTTTGCTGGAGGAAGATTCCAGATAAAGTCTCCCTCTCTCTTCTTTCTGGCGAGGCCGGTCGGTGTGCTTGCTGCTCTGATTGACAACACCTGAAGTGAATCAAACCTCTTTCGAATAGAAGTCAGAATCACCCAGCACCAAAACCATTTATTCCAGCTGACGCAGTTTCAAGTAGATAGATGATAATTGATGAGACAGTGAGAGCATTACGGTACAGCTGCACCTCACATGCTGTATTAGACATGCCCTCCAGACTGTCAGAAAATACAAGGACTAGCAGAGCATACTACTTTTATCATTCAAAAATCTTGTACCTTATAACTGTTGAGCAGAAATATGATGTCGTTTTCAAGTCAACATAACTACACACTGTCCAGACGTGGATTACAGCTAAACTGTAACTGTAACTATTCATTAACACATAAACTCACAGGCACATGCAATAAACATTCACTGTACGATACAAGTCTTAAACCGAGATCTTCTGAGCATTCTTTGTGATTTACTTCTGCACAGAAATTGTTCAATTCATGCTCTGGCAAGGAGGGTGTTTTATGGAGCTGTAAAATTAAGCCCACTTTATGGATCCAACAGCACGAGCCACTACTGTTTTTTCCACTTGATATTGATTAAAGGAGACCTATTGTGCTAATTTCCAGCTTTATATTTCTATTCTGGGACTCCATTACAATAGTTCTGCATGATTCACAGTAAAAAAAAAAAAAAAAAAAAAAGGCAAAAACAAACTACTTATTCATCTTATACTGGCCCTTTATGCAGCCCCATAGTTCAGGGAGGAATAGTATAAACAGAAACAGCCGCAGTGATAATGATGTCTGATGAAGAGCTGCAGACGACCAGCACACCTCCAACAGCTAAACTACTTATTTTGCTACTAACATTAATATTAGCGAAGTGGAACAGTGAACAGTGCTGATGTCACCTTGGGCTGAGAGAAGAAAAAAACGGTTGGAAACCGAGCGTTCAGAGCAGTCTGAAGCCAGTACTTTCTGCTCACAGGGATTACTTCTACATACGTTTAACTCATTATTTGACACTTTGGCCACGTTTAACATGAACATCTAACGCTGTAACATTATATATATGACTGAAAATAATGAAAAGCATAACAGGTGACCTTTAAGCTGCTCAGTATTGCCAAGCTGGTTCACATTAGTATACACGCAGCCTTGTTGTGTATATTTTTGAAGATGCTCATTTTATCTGTGAAAATTAGGCTCTTTGGCAGAGCACTTTGAAGTTGATTACACATTGTTTACAGCAATTATTGAATTCTGACAAATGTTTAAAGCAACTAGATTACATATCAAGGCCTTATCCTTGTTCAGATAAAGAATGAAAATTTTCCTAAACAAAGTCGGGGAAATGATGGCCATATTTGATTAGGTTAACGTATGCTACAGGTTTAGCAGACAGGCTGAACAAACATGTAACCGGATAGCTAAAACAGTAGGTCTTTCTCGTTGACGTTTGCCTCGACCTTAAACAACATTTTGTTCTAATTCAAATTTCCTTCCAGCAAAACAAAAGGCGGAGTGAAACAAAATACAACGACTTGCTGCTGGAAGCTCCCACATAATGGAATTAAAAACTTATGTCTAAATCACAAGCTTTAAGGAGAGACAGGTCAGACTTTGAGAATATGAAAGCAGCTTAGAAAAACTCTGGTGCTGCCCAAGACTACGACAGACTACGACCGCTTTCTCATGAGATAGTGTCCAAATACTTTTTTGTCAGCAAGGAAAAACAGCATAAAATAATTACAATAATCTGGGGCACACATGCTTCCTACATCAGCTAATTCTTCCTCCTCTGTGAATGACTGCGGAGCCAGTGTTTATAATTCTGAAGCGGATCTCGCATTCATCCAAACCGCTGAGTGTATTTATACAAAGTGACATTTCTATATGGGAGATTTCCCTCCTTCCCCACCCCCCCGTAACTGAGGAAATCACATGGAGGGAGTGAACTCCTGTGCTTATCTAACTCCACTAGTGATGCTGTTGATTTGGAAGAGGGGGAGGGAGGGAGGAAGGAATGAAGAGAAGGTAGAGAAACAGAACATGAGTTTAGGCAAAATATTAGAAACAACTGAATGGGATATGTAGCACAAATGCATGTCAAGTAATGGAAGGGAAGAAAATAGACTTTGCTCTGATGATACAAAGTGCAGAGAAGCAAAGAACTGTGCTGGAAGTTATCCACTTCCCCACACGGTTGCCATATTTTCATACATATTTTCTCAAATTAAAATGATTGAAAAAATAAAATGTTAAAGCACAGTTCCAAGTCTATCATTCCTCCTGGTAAAGGAATATCAGAAAATCTGTCGACACAAATCACAGTCTATTATAGCTGTGGCTGTTGTGACGAGTCATGTCATCAAATAAGTTTGCATGTCATCACACCACTGTTTAATTTGCAAGTCAAATGATCCAACACATGCGACTTAAGTGGGATTAAAAAGTTCCACTCACTTCCTGTGTAAACATACTGTGAAATAATATACCCAAAAAACCTCCAAAAAAGATGATAGCTAATAAATACAAATGAGCAGAGACTAGTGTGATTAGACTACCCTCACCATCTATCAGGTTGCTAAATATCAGGGATATGGCAGGAGATGGAATAAAAGCTCATCTGGAGCCCTTCATACAGTACATGTGCAATGACAGTGCTCTCTAAGAACCAGCCTGAGCCTGGTTGTTTCTGTTTGTGTGCTGGCACCGCACCTTGTTCCAATAAGAAAGAAGAGCTGTGCTGAATGTGAGAACAACAGAAGGCAGAGAGAGGTTGAGGGAGATGGTAGATATGGAAAAAGACAGAGAAAAGCGGGTGCTGAGAGAGACAAAGGATGAGTATAAAACTGTCAATTGAATTGATTAAGAAACTGTACAGATCAGATTTTTTTTTCTGTGGAAAGTAATCAAAATATATTCCTGTTGCAAGATTTCACCTCCATTCACTCTTCTTTTCTCATCTTATCTACACATCATCGTTTCATAATTTATTTACTGGGCTCTGCAGCAATTTTATTCTCATCCTTTAGTGTCCTCCTTCACCGTCTCCTCCCCTCCCTAATATCTTATTCTTTTTTCTTTCCCTCTCCTCTCTTGCCAGTCAGTGTTTTGGTACAGTGACTCCAGAACAGTGAGAAGGAAGTGGCCCCTGCGGGCCAGGCTCCTGACAAACCACAACTCTAAACAGGCAGTGCTGTGAAAATATGGCATTCAAACAACACAATGCCAAAACTTCTGACCACAATGCTGACATCCAAACAGCTGCAGGCACTGAGAACCTTTAATGGGGAAAAAACAAAGAGAAAGAGATGGATAGAAAAAGGGACAAAATAATAAAGAAGTAGCAAGAGAGAGAGAAAGGGGGGGGGGGGGGTAAAAATCAAAAACATGCATAAACTGAACTTCAGTAGTGTCTGCAGTGAGATGGAGACTGGACCAGTCCTTGGTTTTATTAGAACAAAATGAGAGATCAGAAAGACATGATGCTAACACGACAACCCCCCTGAGCCTCTGCTCAAGTCTTTAAAGCATACATACAGAAGAGCATCGTGCGTAGTTGACTGTATTTAAATGTGAATGTCATAACAGCTCCCCAAAAATGAAGCCAAAACATCTTGAATGCCCCCTGGTGGCTGGCTGCAGTATAGGTCATAAATCCTGCCCGCTCCAAGTTAGCGGACAGGACATGAGCCACACTTTTTTTTTAAACCAAGTACATATCAAATAATTTAGTTCCAGTCATTTTAGACAGTTCTTATCACGCTGATGTTTGTCCAAGCGCTTTTTCTGTTATTTGACGATATAAAAAGGTGGTATGATGTCATGATTGACAGCCATGACAGCCGTTCTCAGACCTCCGTATGGTAGCGGGATGGCTGAGGCCTGAGGGGCCTGGCTACTGCGCAGACTATGCCTTCAAATGATGTCTCACACGAACAAGATGGCAGCTCCCCGGGAAGGAGATATTATGGCTTCACTATTGCATAGCTATAGGAAGTGGAGACACGTTGTTCATCTTTATATACAGTCAACAGGCTGCAGGGAGAGACTGAGAGATTGACTGATTGAGTGAGGGATGGAGTAGAAAGAGAGGAAGGAAGAAAGGAAGGAAGGACAAGAACAAGGCAATGAGTAGTGCTTCTGTTGAGCAGAAAATCTGTTCAGAGAAAATTCCAGGTGTAAAGAATTAGAGGAGATGGCACATCAAACGGGGCTGCACTCGGCCTCTTTTCCTGTAGCCCTGGTGGCAGGAAATGCTCTACAGCATCCTGTGAGCTGACCAGAGAGAGGGAGCAAAGAGGAGTCCAAATAAAGTGGGAGGTCGAGAACAGAGGAGGGCACATGTAGAAAATGTTCAACAACATCCTGCAGAGAAGAGGGAAAGTATGGGACAGAGAGGGTGGGGGTGGATGGGGGTCGATGTAGGATACATGAAGACTGAACCATGTAGACTAATACAAAGCAGGCATGATATGAAAAGATGAACAAGATCTGTTTGAGTTGGATGGAGATGAAGGGGAGTCAATTAAGGAAAGAGCAAAAATGAATTTAAGCAACAAGTTAATTAGGTTAGGATATGAATTTTGATTGGTTTAATTATATAAAAGAGAACATTTTGAGGAACTAGTAAAAATATCAAAGCAAGGTGATAATTTTTCACATCTCGGCTCACTTTCATCTGAATTTCTACTTTTAAGTTCTTCCAAAGGTGGGATTCCTCTCTGTGTTCTTGTAAAAGTAAGAGTGTGTGTTATGGTGTGTGGGTGAGATAATGTTGTATGTCTCTCTGTGCAGAGTGTGTATGACAGGTTGTGATGTGTGAGCCTCTTGTCTCCCTTTGCTGCCTGTCCAACATGTGCCTGTCAGCTGGATCTCTCCCCTCAGTCTTCAAACCAGCTTTCTCCCCCTTAAAAACTCTTATGTGGCTTTAAAATGCTAATAATATCAGTCCATTACCAGGCTATACATAATGTGAGGCCTTCAAAAAAAAAAAATCCTTTCAAAGCACTTCAAAAATGCCTTCTCAGTTGTTAGAAGGGGAGATGGAAAAATATCAAGAGGGGGGGGAACAATGATGCTTTAAACACTGGCTCCTCGTCATTACTGAGGAATGGAGGGAAGTCTTGCCAACACTTGGACATTTCATTTCAGCATAAATATATGGAGCAAAGCATATTTGCTCGAGTTAATAATTTTTTTTTTCTCTCCCCCGAATACATGTGTGTAACTAGAGCTGTGCATGCGTGCGTGCGATGATAAAGTGACAGGGGTTGGGTGCTGATTGGAGGTTCTGTGGTGTGTGTGTGTGTGTGTGTGTGTGTGTGTGTGCATGTGTGTGTGTTTGTGTGTGTGGGGTAAGTTATGGAGAGAAGAAAGGGGACCACCGCAGTAGAGTTGTCTACACGGTGGCTTCACGTTTCCCTCTGTGGTTGTCTCAACTCAAACCTGCAGCTGAAGTAATATGAATGACACACACACACACACGCACACACAGAGGCATACAGAAAACACACACACACACACACACACACACACACACACACACACACACACACACACACACACACACACACACACACACACACACACACACACACACACACACACACACACACACACACACACACACACACACACACACACACACACACACACACACACGTACTGTACCCCGTTGTAAAGATTCAGCCTCACTCTACATGTACCTTCCATCCTAACAACCTTGATCCCATGAATAAATATACCAGGGTGATTAGAAATCCTGAAGGTATGATTTTCAATCCCATCAAAAACACAGATGCTCCTCTAGACAAGTATGTGTTCACAACATCAGAGGCCTCTGGTGTAAAACCGACTCCTACACCGAATGTTGCATTATGGGTTGTTTGTAGTCTTAACGTTGCTAGGCTAGAAAGTTCATTAAAGTCTGTTTATAGAGAGGGTGTTAAGAGTCAGTGAGCCCTAAAAGTGTTTCATATTCCAGTTTAACCTTCAGGAGTAACGTGTTTTTCTGCCACGGACGAAATAAATTCATGACGAGTGAAAACGAGTCCAAAGCGTCTTCCAACATCTCTACTGCAGAAACGGAACATGTCGAGCTGCCAAATACCACTGTCACAGATGATAAGGAGCTCGAAAACACAAACAGACAGTTTTATAAATGCTAACTGCTGGAGAAAATCATTTCTGACTCCTTCTAAGAGCCTGGTAGGAGTGGGTGTGAGTATGTAACTATAATATGATGGAAGTTAAAGTCAAAAAAGTCTTTTTTCCAAACGTAGGTGTTTGGAAAAGGAGGGTAACTGGTACATTTAGTACCAAAATATAACCTACTGTATACACTTGCAGACGTATTCAATCATATCATACTACAGGTGCATTAATCTGAATGCTTAAAAAAGTGACAGCTGCAAAACCATAAAAACATAAGAGAGGATATTGAATTTTCACATATTGCTATTGCTGTTTGAAAGGAAAAAAACTGTGTTATGAAAGATGGTCTATAAATTGCAGAACAAGACTGAACTTAGAGGGGCAGGGAGGCTGTTTCCTTCTTCAGTTATACTGGAGCTGATAATATACACAAAATAAGCTATTATGTAGCAGAATGGAGTAAAAACAACTGGTAAAGACCAGGAGGAGGAAGACAGTTCTGAGACCACTTTAGTGCCAGCTTCTGGTTCTTTCAAGTCTGGTTGGGCCTCCTGGGGTTGTAATGTGCCTCTTATTACACAAGCATTAGGCAATTACGCCACTGGCTTCTCATTGGTTTCCCAGAGCCACAAAAGAGCTTGTGGCTTCACACATGGACATGTGAAAGCATCTGCACATTCCTGCTTTCTTGAGGTTGACTTCTTTCTTTTCTCGAGGTGGGAAGGACACTACTGATCCCACACATTCACACACTCACACAGACAGACATGGACACACACACAAGCGTGTATATAGAGAGAGACCCAAGTTCCAGGTTTCTTTCTCTACTCATAAAATGTGAAACAACACCACAAAGTCACATTTATAACCTTGTGTGGATGCAAATATTCTGTATAATTTGTCCAAGAACTGAACTGTTGACAACTGGAACAGCACCGCATTATTACTACACACAAAGCTTCACTGTTATAAGAGAAAAGTTGCCATGTGAGCTACTCTCAAATGGATCATCTTAGGCCTTGCTTTAATATTAACAGATGGCTCAGGTCCAGCTATTCTGATGTAAAATCCTACGGAAAGAAACTAGACAAAGTGGAGGCACACTGACTATCAATATTGTACTGCTCAATTCCCCTGACAGTCCACCTGGCCTGCGATATTCTGTGCGACGGGCCAAACAGAGTCTCCCTGTCAGTGCAATGACAGCTTCAAACCAACCACACAGGATGCCAGAACATCAACATGTCATGAGCAGCGAGAAAAGGAACAAAAACACAATAATGTGCAAGGCTGAGGTTTGACTACACACACAAGATATGTGCGCATACCATTTCCCCGCGCACACGCACACATGTCACACTTTGACAGGGTAACACCGGTAGAATGAATCGCATGCTGCAGTTGAGAACAGAGTTTCCTAGTTTATGGTTTGGGTGTATTCTTAGAACCTTTATATCCTGCTTCAGGATGAACCGTTTACACTCACACACACATGCACACTCAGTGAGGCTGGAGTCCTGCGGCCTGGCGGTCAACCCCTGGATCAGGCCCTTTTTATGAGTGCAGGACAGCTGAGGGGTGATCCCTCTCACATCTGTCAGCATGCGTCCCGACCTGACTGACAGCAGTATGCCAAAACACAGAGAGCAGTTTCCGGGAAGCTCTCAAATAAGGTCTGTCACCTTGAGCGCCACCGAACGAGGAATGTAGAACTCCACGCTGAATCCAACAGCAACACACGGACAGATGTTGGAGGAAAAAAAAAAAAAAAAAAAAAAAAGGAAAGAGGAAGGGAATCGATAGGTGATTTAGCTGTGCTGTGAATGGGACTCACACGTTGCTGTTAAAGAGCTGACAAAGAGGTCAGGATCCATGAGCTCATTCAGTGAGCTTGCAGAAGTATATAAGACATAAACAAGTGACCCTGGAAATCCTTTAAATTCAAATGTGTGTGTGACGCTACATGAAAGGTTGAGATGTTAAATTAATTGATTCAGGCAATTTATTTATTATAGTTTGAGATATCATGGGTACAAAGTTGACAATTTTATTCCGAGGAGGTCATAAAAATCATTAGGATTCATTCTCTGAGGACCATGATTATCCACAGCTAATTTTATGGAAATCCAGCTATTGCTTTTCACAATACCTTTTTAAGCTTTGTACTAGTTTCTATGAAAGATTGGAGTATCCCAAAATGACTTTGGATGATGGAAGTCCACAGCAAATTCCAAGCATATTTATGTAAAAGTTATTAAGATATTTTGGGCTGGACCAGAGTGTTGGACCAATGAACCCGTTGACGAATGAACTGACATCGCCGTCCCAACAGTCACTCAACTCCATGCCAAAAAAACAGAGGGAAAATAAGTTGTGGTTTACTTGTTTGATTCTCCTGCGGTGAGTCCTAATACCCCCCTTTCTCTCCCTCTTTTCCCCTTCTCCCCCCGTGCGCTACATCGGAATCATACACATAAAATGGCCATAAAAATGTATAGCAGGGCCCTGGCTGGGGTTTTCTCCCTCCTAATCCCCCTAAACCTCTAACTGCAGGCCGAGGAATACAAGTGTTGTGGTGCAATCTTCTCACAGAGCGGAGGGCCTGAGAATAACATCACAGAGGCCACAGATATTTATGGAATGAACCACAGGCTGTACACAGAAGTCAGCAGACACCACAACACAGCACACAAGACGCTGTATACAGCTCCCTACTCATATACAGTACAAGACAGTGCCGGCTAAACACGTAGTGAAGAGCTGCGGTCAAAAGCTTACAATGATGAATAAGTGGAATTAGAGGGACGGGAAGAGAGATCATAAAGACACATTAAGATTTATAAGTATGAGTTATTATATCATGTATGTAATTTTATTTAGTATTTATGAGAAGTTGATTTGTAATCATCTGTTTGAGGGCCTCAAGTCAGACAGGAAGAGGGACGACTGGCGGTCAGTCTGGACAGCGTGGAGTACACCCTTAAGAAGACTGATAGCCTCATACCGAGCGGTTGGCTTGATTGAACGCAGTGGTCAGGTACTCTGGTTCACAGATCAAAGATCAAATCCACTAACATTTTTCTGGTTTCCTCTGTTCTGCTCTCGTTACATTAGCTCCAGCAAAGACAAACCCAGTCTTCCCCCTCTCTCCTTTACACGCGCTACTAGCAGATGGCATTTTCTCCCTTTCCTGGAAAATCAGCTTGCACGTCATATGATATGTTTGCTGTGTCATCTGGGAGACAGAGAGATCTGTCCATCAGCCCCCGGTTCCCACAGACAAAGAATGACAAACATCGCTTTATCTAAAGAAAAAAAAAAGAAGGTGGACGGGGGAATATAATCCACCTCAAAGCCGCAGCGCTATTCGGTGGCTGAGTCGGAAATTCCTTTTCACATTATGACACTTTTTGGTCTGAGGGATGTTTCAACGCGAGACCTTCCGAACCCGTTCCCAGTCTCATCTGAGGGCTCTGCGCAGGCTATCCTGTCCCGATTCAAGACATAAATTGCGGGGCGAGCTTTAATAAAAGGGGGCGTATGATTTACTCTGGGTAGCGTCTGTCCCCGTTTTTAAAACAATTTGATGTTGCATTAATCCTGAGTGTCATGGCTATGTGAAATATGTCCTCGCCGTTTACCAGCACCAGGTGTTTCATTTACTGGACTGACAAAAAACAATGTTTATTCTGGCTGACCCTCCAATCCTTGCTTATTTTATCTTCTTTCTCTGGAAGAGAGGAGGGAGAGCATTACTGTACATCTAAAGTGAGAGAATAGAAAGACAGGGTTAAAAAAGAAAAGGTGGGGGGGGGACTAACTAGGCTAAATGATTTACAGTTAACCAAGAGAGGTCCAGCTCTTATCATCTCAATAGGATGTCTTTCTTTCCTCAGCCTCCTGGGCCCAAATGGAACACAACAAGAATGAAGCCCGGGCCTCAGGATCCCTCAGAGCCATTCTTGTTGATGAGATCTTTTGCACTATTGGCAGCTTTACCTCTGGCTGCTGGGTGGGTCTGCTATAGAGCTCTTCTGTTGGCTGGCTCAGGTTCAACAAACCCTCATGGCTCAGTGCCATTTCCCCTTTTTTTCCTGCCCTAAAAGCTCAGATGGACTACTGAATTACATTATGATGATTGAACAGTTGACTTTAACGCGCTATAACTACGCTCACTTTAATACAATCATGTAGTATCAACAGGGTTTAACTATAAAAACATCTGTTGGAGGTCATAGGAGAGGCACAAAGATACGGCAGTGACATCAATATATACGCATGAAGTGAAAGATCAGAAAAGATCGTTAGCTAAAAAAGACTGATGCAATTAAAGAGATTTACTAAGTTGGTTTGGTTTTGCCCGCAGTTCTGTGTTAATGACACGCTGGCATATTTTGACGAAAAGACACATTTTAGAATAGCGAGAGTGTAGAGTAGCAAATTAAGATCCTCTGATTATATTTTCAAAGTCTGAAAGTAAAGACCGAAAATAGATGAAGAGAACTTTGATTCAAATAGCTCATGTTCTGGCTGGGCAATCCCCACATACACACCACCTCTACTGATCCAAAATGCTTCTCTGCACACTCAAAGCACTCTGTAGCAATGTACTACAGCAGCAGGGATTCATTGAGAAGTTTTACAACATAACCTCTTTCAGCACTTCTATTACAAAATTTATTTTTGGTTCGTAAAAAATTTCACTCACCAACGCTGCTCATCATTTTAGGCTTTTTCTCAGTTGGCAGCTTTAAAAATTCATACTAAATCAAGAGTTCTTTAATTCCTTTGATACAGATATTACAATCAGCGCCATTATTGCCTCTGAAAGGAGTTTATCATTAAAACCTGCTCAACAGCCCGGGCAGATTTTAAAGCAACTACTAAATCAGTGTATAAAAGTGGAGGTCCTGGGTGTCACTGTGTGTGGCCCTGAGCAGCTCTTCCCCTCCACTGCGGCAGCGGAGCAAAGCCGGCGTACTTTTTGCTGGTATAAACAAACGGGGAAATGGGGCACTTGGCAGCAGACTAAAGTGAGTGATGAGGCAAGTGTGCACTGAAGCATCTAATGAATCATTTGCTGGGAACACTGGGTTTTATGAGGAAAAGAAAGATGAGGAGGGAAGACAAGAAAAAAAAGGGGGGACCAGCTGAGAGCTTACCAAAAAAAAAAAAGAATGGCATTTCATATGAAACTAAAAGAAAGTAAAAGAGTCGCAGCTGTCATACAGACGCCTGTACGGATCAGTCAATGTACTGCCTGAATGTGAGGACAAGAGATTAGAATGCATAAAACTCACAGGGTCTCCTAATCCCACTACTAGCGCAGCAGCGGCAGCAGTATGTGAACCCCGGTGACCGCTGGTGAATTTACTGAGGTGCCTGCTGATGCTGTGACAGGTCTGCACCTTTGAACAGAGCTGATGTGCTGAGGGCCTATAAGCAGCTTTATTCCACACCTTACCCTCACTCCTACTGCCTCAAACTAATAAAAAAAGAAAAATACAACATCTGCTACTACTACTGAATGAAAAAAACCCCCAGAGGAGTCTAGTAATCAGTGTAATGTATCTTTGCTATAGGAGAGATCTGATGCCTTGTAAATGTAAAACTTTGATATTTAAATTAGCTGAGAACTCATAGAAGGGAAGCCAATAAGCTATTACACACATATAGTACATGTTTACTCTCTGGTAAAGTGGTTATTGTAATTAGTATCTGTTTGTATCTGTGAAACATCATAATTATTGATTACATGTTGTAAAAGCTGTTTTTGAAAACTGCATCACTGAGTGCGATGTAATGACGGTTCCCACGAATAACCTAAAAGCTGATAGGTTTAATCGTAAGCCAAGAGTAATTTGTGAGGAGATGGAGTTCAAAATGTTCTAATGTGAAACAGACAGTTATTTAGATAAAATTCTTCGGGACCCTACGATGGAGACTTTGCTGTAGAGTTCAACTGATTTATTATTCTGCGTATAAACATTGTAAAAAATATGGGCTCATTTAGAAAAAAAATACAATCTCTATCCCATAATTTTCTGAGCAGGTGAAATCACTTATTGTCAGGCGGTAGGAAAGAGTAACACGCTCCCCCCTCGTTTACCCCACCTCTCTGGGGACTTGTATCCCTTCATCCACACATGCGTGGCAAGGACGCTACTGGGGGAGAAGGGTGCATGTAACGCACTGCCAGGGACTTTTATTAGGAACAGACAGGGGCCCTGGCTTCGGCGGGATGTGTTTATCTGTGGAAGGGAGATCCCCATCACAGCCACTTATTAGGACATATATGTGGGCTAAACCAGGAAGCCATTCAACAGCAATAAGGGGCTGGCTTACGGACCACAGAGTGCTGGGACTGGGACCGGTCTAACCGAGACCGGAGAGATGGAGAGGAAAAAGCGAGACGGGGAGGAAATAACAAATAGACGTGGAGACACAGAGAGAAAACATTAGACAAGGAGTTATAGGAGGAACATGTGGGACAAAAAGGACAGCAGAAGTTGAGAAAGAGTAGGCTGTAGTGGATGGAAGTATGAATAAGAGCTATTTAGACATGTACATATTCCACTGCCAAAAAAAAGGAGCAGGGAAACGTAAATGAAGGGGAGGAAAAATGACAACATAGGGAGAAAAAGGAACTTTAAAAAAGAAAGTGACGGACAAAGAAGGAAAGAAGGGTGAAAGAAAGAATGAGGAGAATGGGATAGGAATGAAATACACTGCCAATAAATAAAGAGATAGACAAAAGAAACTACAAAGTCACAACTATCAGAAAATGTAAAAGTTACACATTTTAAATCACATTATTATGTATTATGATATAAATGTGTTATATGTTATGTAACATGGGATGAGGAGAGAAAGTACAGAGAAAAATAGGGGTTGATGTAAAAAAAAAAATACAGTGCTTTCTCTGGAAAATGAAAGAAAAAAAGACATGGGATGAAGGATTGAGACAGAGACAGAGTCCATTGATATAGCCACATCACGTTGACTTGGCTCTGCATCACTCCTGACACAGCAGCCTTCACTGCCGTTGCCATAGAAACGCCGGCATGTGCACTAATCAAAACAAAAAAACAAAAACCATATTTTACGGCAGCACGGGATGCTCAGTCTCCCTGGGACAGACCATGAGGTAACCGAGGATGTGATGGAATCTAGAGCTGTGTCATCTAGGTGTGGGGATGTCGGGAAATGTGCGGGATATTTTAAGACACGAAAACACACACACACACACACACACACACACACACACACACACACACACACACACACACACACACACACACACACACACACACACACACACACACACACACACACACACACACACACACACACACACACACACGTAGAAACATGTGCAGAGACATGGATGCATGAGTGACTGTTTGCAGCCATGGGAGGGACAAACACAAACACACTTAAACGGGCTTACCTAATCTTTCTGTTTGATATCAACAAGACTTCCCTGTCAATCCAAACTCCTTCCATATTCTCACACCAAATACTGAGTCAGAAATTTAGAGCTAATATAAAACACCATGTGTTTGGATGGTGTCATTTGAACTAGATTTAATCCCTTAGTCTGCTTCAAACTAAGTGATTTCAGAAAGTCATAAAGCACACGTCATGCTTTGTTTTACAGGAAGAAAATATGATAGCATTTTCATATAAGAATATGGAGAAATACATATTTTTTGTATATATATTTTTAAATATATTACTAAATAGGTGAACAATATGACTGAGGATGAGATCTAAAAGGGTTAAAAATGCATTTTTTATATCAACTCAACTTAAAACAACAATCTTCCTGGTGTGTGGAGGTGTAAAAGTAAGCTTCTCTCTCAAGCTCTCTTTTTTCATTCTTCACAGAAGGTCTATCCTCACTTTTTTATTACATGATATAAACATCATTATCACATTTATAAATTGAATTTTAAAATATTTAAAGTACACAAAAAACAAAAACAACAAATTCAATTGTCAATTATTTCAAACTATTAATTGGTTAGACCTAATGATAATATGTAAGTAACTGAACTTGATAAAGGATCAATATCCAGCGTAGATATTGGACAACTTAATCTACAGTTTTAACCCTCACACAGAGGTGTTTTAACATGTTTCTGCATCCAGTCTCTACAGGGTTTTTTGTGAGAGTGGTCCCCAGTCACCCCAGCTCTCTAGCCTACAAGAAGCTTTCAATTAAGTGTTCCATGAACGAAAAAAAAAAAATCTCATTGGAAAACAGGAGAGCGAAAGAGAAGGAATGAGAGAAAATAGGGGTGGGGAGTAAAAGATCTGTGAGATTTTACAGAGGGCCCAAACCACAAGAAAGTCAGGGCTGAATGCATGCTGGACATTCCCCGGGCCGACGCTCATGCACTTGGAAAAAGCCCGCTTTTTCAAGACAGGAAAATGATTTCAGCTGTGTAAATTGACAGTGGCCTTGTAGCTGAATATGGAGAGGGAGAAAGAGGGGAAGCCTTCGGCTCTGTGTCATAATTCCTGCTTAGTAAAGAAGCCGCTGGGGACCTACTCCTTTAGGGAAACCAAATTCAACATCACATGATCGAATGAAACTGTGTTAATTGTTACCAAATGAATCTGGCGGTGGATATCAGCTCAGTTCTGTAGTCTTACAGTCAAACAGGTTTATTTTACCTTCTTTGAAGTCTAAGTCTATCTACTCTAAATGGTAAATACACACTGTTCCCTGAAAACGCTGAGGCTGAAAGGTAAAGCCGGGGAGCTTTGAAGTGTGTCAGAAACAGTGTTAGTGGAATAGTATCGAGACATGCTCCGTCAGGATGTTTACACGTACTGCCTATTTTAGCCTTCAATCTTCTCTTCTCTCTCAGGGTGGCATTATAGTAAATCCTGGTTTTAGACGTTGTAAAGCAATCATTTCATGTACAGTAGACAATAACAGCATAGCCGCTTAGATCAGTCATTCAATTATGACAACGGATGTAATTAGTGGTGGGCTTTAAACAGATATGGCAAATGGCTACTGGGACTCTCAGACATATTTCCTCCTATAGCCGCAGTTGGTTATAGACTGTAAACACACTTCGGTTTGCATGATTACAGACTCTCACTGTGACTTTCTCTATATGACTTGGGGGGGCCACACGGAGTCGAATTCCGCGCAGATAAAGCGCATCACAGCGCTCGCTAACGGTATGTCAATGAGTTCCCTGATCTCAGGGTTATCAATCATGTGACTCAGAAGTGTGATCATCTTAAATTGGAGGGCAGATGCGAACAGGAAAGGTGGTGAGGATGATGCATGGTTAGAGACTGGAAGAATGAACACAGAGAGTGGTTTGACATAATTCCTGGGTTTCACTGCAGAGAGGGAAGTGGTGACTCTTGGCTTCTGTGTGTAGAGGTTAAGGGGTGATTGAATGTTGGTGTGTTTGTGCGCACGGCTCTGCCAGCTGCTAGTGTTTGAGGCAGTGTACGCGTATGTGTATTTTTGTGGGTGTGTGTGTGGCATTTGGGTGTGAATGCATTACTGAGTGTAGGTAGGTTGATGTGTTTGTGAGTATATGTGTGTCTTGCTGTGTATATTATATGCATGTGTGCGTGTGGAGGACTGCATGGGCACATGCGTGTGTGTGTGCGTGTGTGTGTGGGTGTGGGTGTGTGTGTGTGTGTGTGTGTGTGTGTGTGTGTGTGTGTGTGTGTGTGTGTGTGTGTGTGTGTGTGTGCACAGGCCAGGGTGGAGCTTTGTGCGAGGCCATCTATGTCTATGAGTAGATGTGGGCACCATAGCCACAGAGCCACCAGTCCTCTAACTACCACAGGCAGAACATTACTGGCCAATATGGGGTGAAATTGCATGGCTGGTCGAACTGGTTTTTGGGGTGAAAGTCTGAGAAAAACTCCAGATTACTTTCCATACCCGCAAGATCATCATTTATCATCTGACATGATAACAACATGGCCAACATGTCAACAAAATAAATGTGGGCACAGTTTCCATGGAAACTGAGTAGTTTCATCCCATTAGCGGTACTAACTTGCACCAAAACAAACAGCAAACATCCTAGCGCAGTACACTGTGTGAAACTGGGAAGGGGAAAAAAAATACCCCCACAAGTCCCTGCAAAACAGTAGCTATGGTTACTGATCAATACCATCCTTGCTCCACTACATCAAACAACTAAATGAAAGACTGTGAGGGACATAGCTTGGGTACTCTGGAAGAAATTTGGGCAATGTTGGACAGAGTGTGGTATTTCTCTCCATCTTGCCTTCATGGTTACAGATTGTCAAACATGCCCGAAGGCCTAGACCCCCTCTGCCTCCCTGCTCCATGCAATCTCCCTGCTCATGACACTTCCACCAACTGAAGGCAGCAGTGAAGGATAAAGTGGCTCTCCTCTCCTTTTGTTGTCCACCTTCCTTTTTTTCCTCCTTTTTCTCCACTTCACGTCTTGTGTCAGCTCACATCTCACTTGCAGCTGCACAAAGCATTAGGCACCACTTTTATCTCCCTCATTACATGTGTTTGCCAGCTCCATATCTGCCCATTCACACAAATGCTCTCACACACACACACACACACGCTGTGAGGCTGCGGTTTCGAGGCAGCTATGACACAATCCAGATTCTCTTAGCTGCCTATAGCAGGGAAATGTGTTTTTCGCGGAGCTATTTCCCTCAGAAGTCCAGATTTTTCCTGCCTAGCAGCTTTGATCCATATGGCATGGGGGGCTTGTGTCAACAGTCTTGTGTTTCAGCTGGAGGGCCCGGCGGACCCCCAAGGTGTCACTCATTGCTCTTTGTCATTGCTTGGGTTTATTAACCACTATGTGGCGCTGTCAGTTGCTCTGTTCTAAAAAAAAAAAATCCTCCATTGAGACAGCAAACATCAAGAGGACACACAGATGTGTACCCGAGCACAGACACATACATACACACACCCATCCCGGACACACACACACACAGACACCAAAAACACTTGCCTCACAACAGGTTTTATGGAGTGTAAGTTGAAGTCAGACAAATTTGAGTGGCACCATTAATGAACTGTGGCCAACATACAGGTTTTGTAGTACCTGTAATGTGTGTGTGTGTGTCTTGAAGACAGAATGTGATAACGCTGTGATAGATAAATGATCAATGTCTTGCACATCATCTTGTGTTAGAAAAACTGAATATATACTGTACATAGAGTATGCCAGCAAGTGCATACAGAAGAAACAGAAAAATAGTCAAGGTTTGAATTTACGCAGTTGTTTTTAAATCAGCCTGCTATGCAAGCAAAATAACTAAGAATTGTGAAGCTTGATTATTCTGCATGAATTTGCTGGTTATACTGTATTTTTCTTTAAATTGTCATAAGACATCCTGTAAATATCTCACTAAAACCGAGCCATCAATGGTGGACTTTAAAATGGCTTTTATATGGAAAACAGTAAATATCAATATTTCTTTCTACCACAAAAACCCATTAAAACAATTTAACAGGGAAGCTGTTGTGAAAAGAGAGTTTGTCTTACTGGTAGATGTCTTTTCGCAGCACAGTGCGGGTCAGGGGGTTATCTGCTTGAGGAGCCATGCTGAGGGAACCCAGCTTCAGTACCAGGGTGTCTTCTTTTTTCATATGGGGATCTGCTGGCACAAAAACACAAACGCAGCTTTATAGAGCCTTTTTCGGTACAGTTTTATGACTATTAGTCATTACAAGAAGCAGACAAAACAATGATTTAATGATCTGTAGGAGTGTGTATAACTGCGGTTGGTTCTTTAGAACCTCAGTTATTTCTCTTAGAAAATGTCTCTGCATACTAATGTGGTGGCTCTGCTATGTCTGGTCGGCCATGACAGTGTCTTTCATAGAGGCCCACAGACTCGAAGAATCCAAAACATAGCCTGTGACATAATACTGTCCAATTGCCGTAAAACTTTCCATGTGTGTTCACAAGTGTGTGTTCAAAAAAGTTCTCTAACCTGATGCTGTATGTTTGTCTTGGGCTGCAGGGCAGAAGACCCTGATCACACTGGTGTTGATGTAGATGAGAGGCAAACACCGAGACGTCAGCGTGTGGCTTCTCATTGGCTGGCCTGCTGACTTCCCACGCTCTCTGTAGCGTCTTGGTACTGTGGCCTGAAAATACATTGAAAATGTCAAAATGAAGTTTATATAAAAGTACAAATAATACATGTTTGTTGGTGCTTGTTTTCATGGCAGATTCGCCATCCTCACCAGAGAGTAGCATACAAAACTGCATTAAAAATGAGAGAGTTTAGGTAAATGTTTTCAGCTGCTTTGTATTTGAATCAGCATGTGGCTGAAATCTTGACATACTGCACTGGAATAACAGACTGACAGACAGATTTTTTTCCTACCTGAAAGACTCCTGCTACAGTGGCCAGTAAGGGGCAGGACAGCAGAACATCAAAGGGCTGAGCTGTCAGCAGGATTTCTCTCAGGTACTGAGGTGAGCTGTCAGCCAGAAGATCAGTGGTCACCCGCTGACTGGCAGTGGTAGCACCGCTGCGTGTTGGCCGCTCAGGCCGGGTGGTTAGTTTGTGACGGACATTTTTGGTGACAGCTTGCGTGTAGGTGATGGACAGAAAGCCGTGCTGCTGGTGAGAACCCTCCAGGACTTTAGCTGCCGTCTGGACAGTGGTGAGATAGAACAAATCACTGTGACGATAGAAATCATCACACAGAGCAATACCAGAAAGAAACTTTGCTCAGTATTATTTTGGCCTGATTTCTTGGAAGAGGGTTAAGTCTGGTTAAAAATAACAAATCAAGATTTAGTGATATAAATACATTGAGGCACATTTCTTTCTTTCTTTTTCATAAAAAGAAATCTGGCTTTACAAAGGGAAATTTAGAAATGATTTATTCAATACAGATCATTTTAGAAAAGCAATTTTCTAAAATTGAGCAATGCTTCTTTTGAAATTGCGCAAATAAACGAGATCTAAATTTCCACTTGGATTTCAGGACAAGACTTAATCTCCACCAAGAAAAACAACCCACCCTATTACCATACAGAACTCTAAAAGTGCCAGCCAAGCTGAAGCTACCAGCAAAAAAAAGATTCTAAAGCAGATTTTTTTCAAACTGTATTCAGTGCAGTAATTTAGACTGGAGATGCAACTCAAGCCCCTTAATGAGATGCATACATTTTATCTGTATATATTCTTGCGGGGCTGAACTTAAATGCTTATTGAGGATTTTTCAGAAAAGCCAGATCTCCAATCCAATCACTGATATACCCATTAAAGTGACAATTACTGAAATATAAATTAAATAAAAGGAAATAATGTCTAACTTGATTAAAAGAAAGTCTGCAGAAACACCAAGTAACAGTGGACTAGCTGTTAATAAGTAATAATTTAATTGATCAATATTCAAGTTTAGAGTACATTCCTCAGAGTGTGTTGCATAACCAGCAATGGAGGCCTTTTATGTGATTGATTTTATTAATTTGTGATTATAGTTTAGCACTGGTGGAAATTTCCAAAGCAAAAGTATAATTATTAGGGACCAAATCAAAGCACTGGCCTGTAAAACATCTCTGAGGAGCACACTGCACATTTGAAGCCACTGTTGATGGAGCTTAAGCAGAACCAACTACAAAGAAGAAGATCTGTATTCTTACAGGAGGGAAAAAGCCAGAAAAGTGGCTGAAAGAGTCTTGCTTGCTGACGGGTCGAACCAACACAGTGCGTCTGTTCAGCTTGTCAGTGCAAGACAGGACCACTCCTCCACAGCTGCCCGAGCTCCGAACACCCTCCTCCATACTGGAGGTGAGTAGAGGGAAGGAGGAGAGAGAGAGATAGAGAGAGAAAGTAGATACACAGAGGGTCCCAAACAGGGGCAGAGAAGGTAATTACAAGTATTCAGACAGAAAGTAGAAGAAGAAATAGAGAGGAAAGAAAAAAGATAGAAAGCAAGAAATTTTTTAGAAAAAATTAAATTGAGAGTAAATTGATTAAAACCAAAAGAGAAGTTGCACCAGCTTGAACCAGCTGAAATGTTGTCATGGTCTTATACTATCTCAGAGATAAGAAGACTAAAGCAGTTGTTTAGTTCTGGGTTGAGCAGTAATTTGAGTGAAAAATAGTAGAATTTAAAGGTACTTGAAATCCAGGACTTCTAACACAAGATAAATACAGAGAAAAACACTTAACAAAAATGTTCAAATTATTTCATCAAGTGTGCAGTTTTCATTGTTTAAATAAACTGCTCAAATAATGTAAACTCTGCTCTCTGCAGCACGTATGCAGGCATCCTTACTGTAAATGTGCCTTTGGAATTCAGCACCAGTATAAGACCATCACCAGATGAAATTTAATCAACATGAGAAGTCTTAGTCTCCTCCCCCTCACACACACAAAAGAAAAACGGTTGCCATCAGATTTCATTGGCTCAATTACATGAACAATTAGAGCCACTGGAGAGACAGGGGAAAGTAGTGCTGTCAATTTATTTGTAATTTCATCAACATTTTAGGGGTGTATCACAATGCTGCAATGTGTGGACACCCTCGGTTGTGGCCAAAAACAATCTTCCTTTATTTTCCTGTCTGTCCAGCATGAGCAGAGATGAAGAACCATGATTAGGACCAGAATAGCAGAGGCACAGTGTGTGTATAGGCCTAATGCTGCTATGGCTGCTCTGGGACAGGCAGAGGCCTCACCACGGCTGTCTCCTTGCACTGCAGAATGAGTCCTTCATAGTGGCCAGAATGCCAGCCATGCCCTGGCCTGGAGAGACACACAAGGCCAAGCTTAAATTGGGCATCTGGGACTACTTATACTGCTGTGCCAGGGACTGATGATATCTCTTTAATGGCAATAGTACTGTAGTTACAAAATAGCTTTTAGATAAATGAAACACAGGCTGATAGTAACATTATTAATCAAACTTTTAGAAGCCTGGAGACATGCAATGGATATAGTTAAAGTATGTAATGTACTGTATGTACGTGAATTTAAGATCCAGACTGAGGTGTTATTAAAAAATACAAGACATGTATTTAATGGGGGGGGGGGGGGGGGGGGGGGATCTAAACATAAATAATGTGAAGCACATTATTGGATTTCCATTTATTGTTGTGGTCATCCATAAGGAGCAGAAAGCACCTGTAAAGTGAAAATCAAAAGATGTTAACATGAAAACACACAAAACAGTAAATCCGCACATACACACACATAATGTATACGTGTGCAGTGTTATTACATTCGCTGTAGGATGCCAGATCATGCACAACTCATTAACACAATGGAAATGGTTCAACACCATCTGCACAATTTCTTTTACACCACCCTCTCACGCAGCTTGCCCCCCGTGTCTCTATTACGTACCACCAGGACACCAGGAGCTCAATAAGTGAAAAGTTGGCCTACTAGTGAGTGTATATGTGTGCTCATGTCTTTCATGAATTGTTATCATTTGTGTGTGCGTGTGCATGTGAATATCTCTTTGTAATCTCTGCTCTCCCAGCTGTGAGATTGACTAATATATATATGGACCCCCCACAGATCTCCATCTCTCTCATCATCCCTCTCTTTTCTCTCCCTCTCCCTCTCGCTCTGCTCGCATCCCTTCATCCCTCACTCCCAGCCATTTGTGTAACAGCTGGAAAACATCAGCTTCAATTTGTGTGAGCGGCTCCTTGGAGTGAATACGGCTGAAGTGTCACCGGCCGTCCTCCCCTGGGGGGGGCTCCTTTGTGTTTCGGAACAGTTCAAGGAGCGCCGTTGCTAGGAAAGAGGTTTTCTAGTTTTCGGAACATCCCACCGGACAGGAAACACCCACCTAAAGAGTCTCATAACCAATCACACCGTCACCTCTTCCTGGCTTCTATGTCCCCTTTCATTCCCCTCCTCTGCTCCACGTTGGAGCTTCACACCTACACCCACCTATTTTATATCCCCTGGGCCTCCCTCTCTGTCATTCTCCTTCCCTCATTCACCCTTTCTTGTCTTCCTCTTATTTTGATACGATCAGAGATTCAATTACTGTACATATTTACCTCCCATATTTGCCTGCCCTATCTAACTTTCCATTCATTTTCCAGCAGTGAGATAGAGAAGGCCAGATGAGACATTTTCTCTGTCAAGCTTGATTTAATCTGACCCACTCCACACAAATAACCTGGGCTGGGTGCTGAAATACCTCGCAATTATCTGTTCAGAATGATTAATATGGACTCCAAACCCTGTGGGCTCTCTTGTATATGTGGATGATACAGATTAGCGTGGGCCAGGAGCCCAGAGGTCCTTCATTGTGTCCTAAACAGCCATGACTGTAACCTGGCTTGGATGATGGAGTGCTTCTGCCTGCCAGAGCTTTGGTTGGTTAAAAGTGCGTTGAGACCGTGTTGTTAAATGCACATTAAACTGAAATAACCTAGAAATGAGAAAATTGACCCATTATCTACTTGGGAAGGCGTAGAGGTCTACTAAAGAGATTACGGTTGGCTCTGTCTCAGAAGCAATTGGGCACACACCTGTGGAGAGCAGAGCAGTATGATATAATGACCTGCGACACCTTCATGCTCGAAAACGGTCCAACAACTGACATTGTCCTGGCTTGAAGGTGATACCGCAAACTGTATGTAACACACGTGTCCTGACAGGATATAAATCAACTGGTGATGGAGAAACAGGGAGGTCTAGATAGTGAGGTTCAAAAGCCAAGGCAGTCATCTCTCTGACCTGTGCTGACATGCTTATGACCCAGCTAAGGTGATTTGAAAAATCTGGCAAATCAGAACTAATATCCATTATCATATCAGTGGTGCAAGCATTGATTGCTAATGATGGGGTTCAATATGGGCGCAGGGCCCAGGAACGTCTTATCTCCCTTTCACCGTCTGGCTCGATCAGAGAAGGACGCACTTATACTGTAGGAACGTATCTACACGTGCATGTAGGCATACGGACTTGGAAACGCACAAAAACATACTCCGGTTCGCTGGATGCAACATGCTGGATCGGTAGAACATTGTTTCATTATCTCTTCAGACCGAGACAGGGGGAATTGCCTCCTGCTAAGTGGTCTCTTCCCAACAGAACGAGACCTCAGGCACGTACACAGTGCACGCTCGGAGCTGCTGACTCCATCACAGAGGTATGTGATCAAGGCAAGGAGGAGGAAATAAGAGAGAAAAATAAGGATTTAAGAGTGTGTGGGACATTGGAAAACAAAACAAACAAAAAAAACCCCCGAAACCTTTAGTCACAGCTTCAGTTTCATTGTGTTGCCGTATGTGCTTTCATAAATTAAGAGCCCGGAGCCAAATTACCCAATTTTGACTGGAACTTGACGTGGAGAAAGATTACCATAAGGATGCAGTGGAACATCGCCCAGTGGTTTTCCTCCACTAACAATGTGTTAATGTTTCTGTGAATTGATTCAGACACCGCAGGCAGAAAGAAAATGACTGACGGACTGAACTCCTCTGCTCTGTGAGTCAGAGTTGGGCCAACCCAGAGAGCCCATTCAACTGGTCCATCCAGTCTTTTGGTCCATCTGTCTGTCTATCTGCGTGTCTGTGTGTGTGTCTGTCTGCCTGTTAGTCTGTGGTTACCGCCGCAACAGCTGCCTGGAAAGACGATGACGCTGGGGTGATAATCCGAAAAATCACCCCTATAAGCAGAAGTGGTAACAGACAAAGTGTTAGTGGTATTGGTGGTAAAGACAGTGTGTGTGTGTGTGTGGGTGGGTGTGTGTATAGACTGTGTGTGTGTGTGTGTGTGTGTGTGTGTGTGTGTGTGTGTGTGTGTGTGTAGTGCAAGTGTATTGGGCCAGCAGGGTGACCTGGTGGTTACAGAGACCAATGATGTACCATTGAAACATGACATTAGGTAGGTTTCCCTCCAAATGTAGCACAAATGTTGCGCAATTATTAGAAGTTGATTCATTAAGACAAATGGATGGTGCTGCCAATTTTCCAGTCGGAGGTCATGAATCACTGCAGTAGAACAGGGCACAATAACATGGCATACTTAAAAGAGTGACAGTCAAAGCTTACACATTGAAAACCTGTGTAGAATACAAGATTGAAATATTATACGTGATGTTTCATATATAAAGCTGACTGAAGTTTAGCAAAAACCAGCATATTGTATATGTACATGTATTTAAATAGACTTGTACTAGACATACTCTACCTGCATCTGTAGTGGTCGATATTGAAGCTGCCAACTTTACATTTGATCTTCGTGTAAACATCTTGGACATCTACTGAGGCACTCAGGTCTTCAAGTTCACTGACGACACAGATTTCTGAAAGAAAATAACAGAAAATTATGTTTTTAGCATTTTCAGGTTATTACTGTAAGTGGACCACAGTGGAAAGACATACATTCATTAGGCAGCTTAATTGTGCGTGAATCCTCAGTTTGTAACACTGCAAATGCCATGAGTGTCTGCCTCTGTTTTTGTTTAAGCATGCCGCATGGCTTCCCTAGTACTTGGCAAACATTTAAAGAGTTGTACTGAAAAAGAGGGGAAAGAAGGCAAAAGATCTTGTCTGATGAATATGATGAATAAACGCCCTCAACCTTCCACAATGAGTAGAATTTGTGTGTGTGCGTGTGTTTGTGTGCGTGTGTTTACCCAATACTGAATGTTCATACAGACCTTCCTGGCAGTGTATTTATATAAATGCACTGCGTGCGCACTCCTCAGTACACCTTGTGTGCAAACAAACCCACCCACTGCCGGCAAAGTGAGTAAGCTTTATACTCTAGATGGACTGATTAACTTTGTATTGAGCCTGTGAGCTTAACTGTCTCTCTCATTGTTTCCACTGAGAAAGTCCCCCAGTCACAGTCTAGCTTGGGAAAATGGACTTCAAGCATGTGAAACTATGGTTGTTGTTGTTGTACTGTTGCCTTGTGGTGATTCGGAGAAACACAGAGGTTCCTAATGGCTTATTAATATTGAAACACAAGGCTTGTCAGCTTTATTGTGGATACTGTGTGGAAAGAACTCTCCCCGAGTTGTAAGATACTCAGAAAAACTCATAGTCTCCGTACGCAGTGTAGATATTGATGTATGAGCTGTAAACTCAACCTGAAAGAGTACTGGAAATCCTTAGTCCCTTCTCTTAAATGGTTCATCTTAAAAGAAGGAAAGTGTACCACTGATTTGTGTCTTAAGTAGAACCTCTGGAGAATCATGCTTGAATTTCTACCTCTAATCTTCCAACACATAATAGCATAACACTATACCCAAGAACCAATACCTCTAGAATGTTTTTCCATTTCTCTGGAGAGACGAGAATCTTATTTCCTTTTGCAGCTGAAAAACATATTACATCATAGCAGATTGTCTGCAGTCATCTCTGTGGTTCGCTTATCTCTTTGAGTGTATTTTGTGATATTAGGCATCTACTATTTGCATACATACAATTCTGCTAATATCCTATGTGCAAAATTGTTTTCAATAACAAGCCTAATGCATTGCATACAGAAAATCTGGTGTAAGTTCATCTTGCAACTCAGATGGCACGTATTAAGACAAAATCCAAAATAATGCCTAGTTAGGATGTCCCTAAGTCAAACCATCTCTGTGAGGTCCTCCAAAACATTCCGTTTCCACTATTAAAGACGTTAAGCTGGGTGATCTGGTTGGCAGATGCTAAATATTACAGGCACCAATTAAAGGTAAATCTAGCCTTTCATCGCCCCAGTAAATCTAAAGGGGACATGAGGCAGTTCGCTTGGGATTCATCACCCGTTTATTTATTTGTCTTTCCCTCCATCCCTCCTTCTCTCCAGCTGCTGCTGGAAAGCAGGGGGGGGGGGCGATCACTTTAAGTGTTGATACAACAAGACTGTTAAAACTGAATAGCTTCCTGCAATCTTTGACACTACATGCTGACAAATCTAGTCCTAGTCTACATTTGAAAGTGTACCGTATTGTCTTATTACACAGATTTATCAGAGATCAAATTTTATAACAGATAATAAAGCTTATTCGGACACAGTTATTGCCATTAATCACGCTATCCCAGTTATTATATTTATTCCACATTGCTTTTGCTGCTGACATGAACATAATGCGCAGAGACCTTACATCATGGGTTTAGAGCAGCAAATCAGATGTTTGAACACTGCTGTGTATTATCACTCAGCCACAGAGACACAAGGCTTGAATAATTAAAAAAAGACCAGTGAGTATTATATCATGGGTGTGGTACCTGTCTTTTTGGCAGTTGGGTCAGGAGCAAACAATTTGACAGTGACCTTGGGTAACATCCACTGCATCCAAAGGCTGACCTTCCCACTGGTGCCACCGATGCTGCTAGTCTTCTGCTCCAGAGTCACAGTGTCGGCGAATGGACTGTCGTCTCCGGCTGGCACAGAGTCACCCTAGGGAGCCAAAACAGGGTCTGTTTAAACAGGGTAGCAAGCCATGATGTGAGCCTCAAGATAAAGGCCTCAAATTTGACTTAGTAAGACGTGAGAACTGAAACACACCAACATAAGAAACGACACGTGCGAAGAACATGCACACAATTACAAAATTTGCCTTAAAACTGGCATATTTGTCTCGCATCTGTTAGTTTATGTATTTGTTTGTGTGTGTATCCAACCATGTGTTTGGTAAATGTGCAGGCATGTCGGAAAGTGTCGTCAATGCGCATGTAGCCATAATAAAGCAACCGCCCGCTTCTGAGTCTTTTTGCCGTATAGATGACATCAGTGTCTGGTGAGCAGAGCTACTCGGAGCTGAGCGATGTAGGGGGAAAAGGACCATTGTGTGGCTGTCACTGGTGTTAACCCCAAACTAAGCCACCAGCACCCACACGGCCTGCTTTCACTCAAGTGCACCGGGACACACACGTCTTGCAGCCTGGGAGAGAATGGGAAGTGAAGACCGGAGGCGGGGTGGTGGTGGTGGTGGTGGGGGGGGTGAGGTGGAGAGGCAAGCAGGATGCGGCAGAGGAGGCTGCCTTCTGTGAGCTCTCATCTCATTACTAGGGGTTTGGCAAGGCGCAGAGGATGACAGCACTGGGGACATTTTTTTATTTTTTATTCCTCTCTCTGTCTTCCTGATAAATCTGTTTTCCAAACATGTATCTGCCTTGCTGACTCGGAAAGTGAAAATCTTGCAAACAAACAATATGGCAATTTGCAGCATGGGGCATCGCAGGGTTTTCACTTTTTCCACAGCTCTTCCCATCGCAGCGCCGTAATGACAGATTGTGTCATGGTTATCGAGCCTGGCTGTGGTTGGTGAGGAGGTTATCAACTATCTCAATTAGAAAGCCCACAGCTGCTGGGCTGATTACAGTGTCTTAAAGAGGATCCAGATGAGGAAACTATGTCCTCCATTCCACAGCAGAGGGGGGAGGAGAAGGATGAGGGCCCCACGCTAATTTGCAAATTTAATTTAATCACGCAGTTGAGGGTGACTGACAACAGAGCTCAATAACAACAGATGACAATCATATAAATAAATTAAGGATTATGCCGATTTAAAAATAGATTCAACATTACAGTGTATGGGGGCCACTACCAACTGATGAGAAACATGTGCTCTGTGAACAGCATTTGCTCTTGGGATAAAAAAAAAGTGAACATATCTTTTCAGGCTTTTTTTCCCTAGGAAGTATTTAGATTTAAAATATATCAGATAAAAAATAAACAAATTGAGGAATGCACCAGAAGTACAAGGATGAATTTAGGCCCCAAGCTCTGTACGCAGGGGAATTACAGTCCTATGTTATATCATATGGCTGTATCTATATACAGTATATAAGAAAATATACAGCTTCATACCCCTTAATGTGATGAACTTAAAAACTGTACATATCAATAGAGATACCACAAGTATAACAACATTGAATCACGTGCGTGTGTGTGTCTATGTGTATGTAATAACATTGACTGGCAGTGAGTAATATGAGCTCAGTAGTAATGGTGTTCAGTCAGTCTCAATGAGAGATATTCTAGTGTCAACTGCCATTTGGGGACTAATTATTGTTGAGCTGGAGTCAAAACATAGCACTCTGCGAGTGTGTGTCTGTGTGTGTGTGTGTGTGTCTGTGTGTCTGTGTGTGTGGTTAGAACTGTTTAGTTTACAGTTCTGGCCAGTCGGTAGGATTAGGCTCTGTAATGTCATGTGTGGAAACAGGAGCCAGCCGCTGGCGCTGTGGGAAGTTCAGACCACTGTGTACTGTAGCGTGGTTACGCTGGAGCATCGGACACCCGACTACCCCTGCTTCCCAGCCAGAACCACCGCTGTCACTTTTAAACTCTCAATCTCAAACAGGCTGATTTTGCTGGAGTACGAATAAAAACAAATTAGAAATGGAATGACATTGCAGCATTTTTTTGAGTTACACAATTGTTTTTAAATCAATTTTAAATCTCAACTGAAGGACTTCGCCAAATGTGAACAGCTTCAAACATAAGAAAACAAACAAAAGCATATTAAGTGCATTTGATTTAAACTGTTATGTCAAAATCCAAGATATCTAATTTTTTTTTGGAAAAGCAAAACAAAGACATTCAAGACATTTTAATGGGTATCTGGAATCCGAGATCAAATTAAACATTTAAATTAAAGAAACAAAGTTCTCACCAGATTCTGAAAATTTTGCAATTTTTCAGAATCAATCACATGGAAATGCGTAAAACAGGACATCATATTTAGAGTAATGGTGTTTTTTTTAAGCAGATGGGATCAAAAAGTAAGAGCAAAAGAAAAAAAGACTGCATATTAAAGGGAAGGTCATCAATGTTTGTATTAAAGTCATGAAAAAATACAAACAGAATTATCTTCAGACATTGTTAAGATGATACTCTGAAAGTGTTTTCATCATTTGCCAAAGTTGAAGTTGTTGTTTTTATCATTGTATAAAAAAACGCCCCCGCTCCTCTCAGCAAGGTGAGGGCCTTGAAAAACAGATGTGGTGGTTTTGGTGTTGGTAGAGGTGGGCTCTGCCACGTTCCTGAGCTGCCAGATTGGGGCCCCAAACACTCACACACACACACACAGAGACACACACGTTCTAAGAGGGAGCTATTTTCCCACACCTCTACAAGCCAAGTTGTAAAGTATACAGTTTAATTCCTAGGCCTCTGTGCTATAAACGGGCTGAGGATCCGGGTTTATTTTCTCTGCAGAGTTTGTCTTTGCTCATCAGAGAGACCCAAACACTGGAAGACAACAGCAGGCTGGGAAGTGTCAGAGAAAGATGGAGGAAAGGACAGACGGCGAGGGAAGACAGGAAAGAGAGAAGGGTTTAGACACAGGTGGAGGAATACAAATAAAATAAAAAAGTTGAGAGATAAAAGATTAAAGAAGGAAATGATAGAGGGAGAGAGTGGGGGATAAGAGAGATGTAGTAAGAGGAGAAGGAAGTGAAGTGGGAGAGATGCAATAACACAAAGATGGAGGGATGGGCGGAGGAAAAAGAAAGAATGAAAAGATAAATATTGACAGAGATGGAGGAAGCACAAAAACAGAATGGGAGCTTTACACGTGGCAGTTCCCATCAGGTTCTGACATCATTTCTTATTCCTTTATATAAATGAAATGTCATGGCGGGAGTCATTATCGCTGGTGGTAGTCAGGTTTTGGTTTCGGGCTACGGTCAGATTCAAATGTTGGAATTAACATAAGAGGAAAATTATTATAATTATAATTAAAGGGTATAAGTGGAGAAACCAGAAGAAGGAAAGAAATACTAAGGGAAACCCTGTTTAATAAATACCATGTTATACTAATTTAAATATACAAGCAGAAGACATTTATATGAAACTGTCAGATTATTTCTTTAATTCTACAGCGGACGGGGGAGTAAAAGTTTTGGAAGGGGCTGTTGGTAAAGGGTGTGCTCATGTGCTGTAGTGTGTGGATGCAGTTGAGGAACCAGAGCAGGGAGCAGGAGGGTGGGGGCAGCGTGGTTGTTGGGGGGGAGAGAGAGACTGCTGCCACTACTGCTGAGACTTATCAAAACAGCTCCTACATTCTTGCTCAATCACCCAGCCTCCCACAGGACTAAACACTTCTACCAGTGTTTGTACTTAGGTAAACAGTGACAAGTGGGCTGTCAGGGGCCTCTGTGGCCTTGTTATAGACGCTCTATACCATAAGGCCTTCACTGCCGTACTGAACTGCTGCCACTTCCACGGGTCCGCAAATGACGCACACGCATGTTGATCGCACGGAAACAAATGCAGACACAAATGCACAGTGACATATGAAACACTTTTTTTTTTCTGTGTGTATATGTGCTCACGCAGACATACTTTATTGCCTCTCAGGGTGGTATGATGGTGTTGCTGTGGTCTCAGGGGGCCCTTGCATTGCTGACAGGGCCTTGTGGTCAAAGAGCCTTAAACCCTGGGCTACTTGCCACTGCTTTACAACACAAACACTCTTCGAAACCATTATTTTTCATGCATCGAATTTTTCTCTTACGAACACACGCATACTACACACAGGACCCCTGGAGGCAAAGTTCCCGAGGCCATGGATCCCGAGTTAGTCACTGTTGCTGCTACTGTTCTAGACAGGAGGGGGAAAAAAAAAAAGCACTGCCACATTGTTTCAGCCTGAGATAAGCATCACCTAGGAACGAGAGGAGAAATAACACTCAACATTTGTTGTCGTCCCCCAAAAACTCTGACTATAATTTTTCCACTGGCTTTGCACATGCCTGCACGCACTGCTGCACTTCATACTTCGCTCTCTGGGTTTGATATTTTATCGGAACGAAAAATGTAAATACAGGTTATTGTTTTCCCCAAATTAAGAGGCAGGTTTATACTCAATCAAGGACCAGCTTACACGAATCAAACAGAGCTCTCCGTCTATCGGGAGTATCTGCCCTGGGTAAGAAGAAATAATGTAAGAAACACGAGCGCTGATGTGATTTTTCCCAACTCTGAAAATACTCTCCAAACAAAACAGTTTTTTTTAGACAAATTGCATGTGTTCGTACTGACTCAACAACTCAAAACAATAAAAAATACAATATTTGTTCTTAAAATCATAAATCAGCAGCTGAACTATGTATACAACAAAGGCTTAAATAGCATGTGTTATTGCATGACTCATAGCACCTTAGTGCTATGAGTGCTGGCAGGGTATAGTAAGAGTAACGTCTCTTATTAATCAAATAGCACAATATGAAAGGAGCGATGCCAGAAGCACACATTAGTAATGACAAATAAAGTTCATAAGTGGCTGATACTGTGCTGTGTGACATAAAGGAGCAATAACAGCACATAGATGAATCAATAAGTACACAAATGAACAGATGAAATAGTGAACCATTCCAAAGCAAGAGTAACATAAGTCCAATTACATGATCCATTCGTAGTTATGGTGCAACGTGTTGGCCTGCAGATGTATAAAACCTTCAGCTCAAATGTGCAGAGTCATCATTTTCATCTAATCCCAGACTTGCCTCCATACAAATAATCAAGAAACAATGAAAGAATAGAAACAGGCCAAAACCTCTGAGACAAAAAGAAATGTGTAGCTGAGTGCAACAAACCTCGGTGGGGGAGCCAAAATCTGCAGAGGGGCTGCAGGTGCTGGTGTCCGGGAGGGCGGTGCCAGCACTGCTGCGCACTGGGGAGGACGGAGCAGCACCGGCAGGGGGTTCTGGGATGTTGGAAGTCTGACGCAGGATGCCATGCCTCTGGAGGCGAGCCCACGTGGAGGTCCAACTGAGCAGGAGCTCGTACAACAGCTGAACCTGGAGCGTGGCAGAGGCAAAGAAGAAACTTACTGTACTTTAAGTCACACTGATGGATAAGTATTTAAGAATTGCATACTTCATATTTATTAGGATTAAAATCAAAAGATCATAGTTCTTGGAAAAATATATAATGTAAGAGAAAACTTTGAAGCAGAATTCTCGTGTCAGTTCTTGTTTTTCTTTCTTGTTAAAGAACAAGTGATTCATATACAAAGCTACTATATCTCATCATCCACAAATAAGACATAGCCTTGCAACCCAAAATTGACCGTGGCAACCCAGCTGGACACGCTTTAAATAAATGTCTCCTGTGCCAACTGAGTGACTTAAAAGATAAACCTAACACACCATGAGTAGTCTTAATAACCAGATTCAAATGTGTTTTAGCCAAGGTCTGACTCAAACAGCTGCATTGGGGAGTTTTCATGCAGTTCTGACTTGTGAGGCCATTACCATGATTTGGCTTGGCAGCTCTGTAGTTATGTGACACTAAACCTAGTTAAAGCTGAGAGAGAATGAAAGAGAGGAGGAAGAAATATTAGCCAGAAATGGACGACTATCCATTTCCATGTCTTTCTCCAACTTAACGCTCTTTTAGACTTTGCACTCCGTCATTCTGAGAGGCCTCATTTCACAAAAGTGATGTAAAAACTTTTGCGTTCATGTTCCTGCTCGGCGTGCAATCATTGCAGAGGGACAGCATGCTAGCACACGTGCTCCACTGTACAAATTTGTTATCCATAACAACAGAAATCGCAAAGAAACCTACACAGGAAAGTTGTGTTGTGTCATCAATTTCCCCTGAAAAACTCACCGCGGTTAGGAAAAACTGAAGGTTTGGCGTCAAGCGTGCTCAACTATTTATCATGTGCTCACATGAAAAGGGGCCTTAGCTTTAAACAACAACAAAGCCAAAAACAAGAGTGGAAAACATGAGGGGAAGGCAGGGGAATGTGATGTGATGCTTTCAGTTATTCATGCATTCACTCAGTGTTCTTTAGAGGAGAGAGAGAAAGAGAGAGAGAGAGGGAAAGAAAGGGAGAAATGCGACGCTCTTTCACAGTGAGCTAATTTCTGGATTTCAAATGCTTCGCTTCTGCAGCCAACAAATCCCCCCCCTCCCCCTCCTCCCCGACCACCCTACCACTGAGGGTCCCTCAAAAGTGAAGGTGCACAGACACACGAACACACACACACGCACGCAAACACGCACGCACGCAAAACAGCCTTCCTCCAAACACATTTTTAATCTCTGCTGCTCACTCGCACACATGCACGCCTGTTAGCACACACATTACAGGGAGGCCTTCCATAAATAAGCATAAATCAAATGAAAAGCAGCACAATACATTACAGCTGGGCCATTTCAAACATGTCCAGGAAGAGCTGCTAACGCCGATCCAGCAGCCGTCCAGGGACAGGGCCAACAGCTGTCTGCCATACTCAAACCAAACTGCACTGCAGGCAAGGAGAGGTACGGCTCCACGCTCCCTTCTCCCTTCTCTGAGAGTCTGGTGCCTGGAAGTCCAACCAAGCACAACAAGGCCTACTGCACTCAGTAGCAGATGTGGAGGAAGAGAGGGAAGAATGTCGAGTTCAGGAGAAAAAGGCAAAGGGTGAGAACAAGGAGGGTGAGGTGAAGGATAGGTGACGGGGTTGTTAAGTGACCTCTGTTTATAGCAGAGCATGGAGCTGAGTCTTATGATGAGACTTTTAGCACCCTCACCGTCACCGAATTCCTTTCATCCACCCTTTATATTTATCTTAGTCTTTCTTCCCCAACCCCACCACTCTGTCCTTCTTTTCACATCACCTTCATCTCTCTCTCTCTCTCTCTCCCTTCTCTCATTTGCTCCACTCTATGTTTATACCCTGCTCATGATATCCCAGCTTAGTGGAAAGTAGGGTCAGTTAGTTCAGATCAGCTACTGCTCGTCTGGCCAGTGGGCAGGTTGGGCCACACACTCGTACAAACACTCTCACGCTTACAGTTGTGGAAGTGAGCAGAACATTTGGAGGGCCGGGTTCTCCAAAGACCTGTCATCTGTAGATCAGGAGGCCTGCTAGGCTGCAGTAGTACAAACTGGAGACTGAACAGAGGCTGCCACAGCCATTCATAAAAACACACAGATGAAAGACGGGAGAGCATGCAGATGGTGAGTGTTCTTGTGCCTTTATCTAAGCACAGTTTATATAGGAACTTCACAAAACTGACATGTTGTAGTGTATGTGTGGTAAGTGTGTACATGTGCACAGATACGTGTGTGTTGTGTATGTTATTTGAAAAGTTGTGCAGTTATGTGTCAAAGGTAAGAGACAACTTTTCGAGGTGTGAGTGAATGTGGGGCTGCGGATTTCAAGGTGGTCCTGATAAGGTCAAAGTCCTGCAGCTAACCTTTGACTGTTGCTACTAACTCCATCCTTCAAACCCACATACATCATTCACACTGACACACTCACACAGACTTAGATTAGAGACACATTTACTACACTACAGGCACACATATGCAAGTTTGATGTGATCACTATTACATGAATGGTTTGTTTACAGCTTAACATTAATAACACATTTATGACTCTCATTAGTATAATAGTGAATGTTGCTGTTGGACAATTCCAACAGTCACTGCCACGTACTGTGACCATGACTCTATTCAAACAACAGAAGAACTTTTTACACTCTGTAACCAGAACTGATAGTGAGTAACTCTACTGCTACAAGGTGTGTGTCTGTGTATGGGCTCTGTCATAAGCCACTGTCAGGGCCAAATTTCAGACGTAGGACCAGTTAATTAGGGACAGCTTGTGAAATTAGGGACAAAACCATGTCTTCAATTAGGAAAAGACTGATTTTTGGTTCAGTGGTTAATGTCCCCGAAAGTGTTTGTGTTTGTGTGTCTGTGTGTGTGTGTGTGTGTGTGTGTGTGTGTGTGTGTGTGTGTGTGTGTGCGTGCGTGCGTCCGTGTCCTGCTCTGTTCCAGGATGTGACAGTTCACTTTGAGAGTTCTGTCTTGAGATGAAATGAACATGTTTTGGAAACATGCATCAAAGATGAGCAACTATATTCGCTCATTCATTTCATGTGTGAGCAGGCTAATGTGTCACTGAAGGCACCAGTCTCTTTTTTACTCGCACTCTTTTACTCCTACTTATTCCTCATTTAGTTCCCTTAGCTCCTTTTCTCACCCTTTCAAAGACATTAAACCCGCCTCTAATATTACCTACAGTTATACCCATATATTTTCTGAGACTCTCAAATTCATTGTAGCATATGTACACTACCAGAGACAAAATCACACAAGTGTACATGCATTTCTTGCTTTTTAACATTAAAACCACAAATCCCATGATAAAAATCCTGTTTGATCCCAGTTTCAAATCCCTATTTAGACACGCAATATGTAACACTGATGGTTTCATCTCTCTGTCTGAGTGATGGCTTTTTGTCGTTCATATATTAGTGAGAAAGTTAAATATGCAATGAATGACAGGGCATTTGTTCATAAGAGTCGATGACTGAGATAATTCATGTATTACAGTTATGTTAATGGGCCCTCTGTGCAGGTTTAACCGTGTGCTGTTGTAGTCTTTGCATTACTCTGACAGCATTCAGTTCAGAAAGTGATATGAAAATGTTTGGTCTGACTCAGTAAGATTTTTTTTAACTGAAAGTAACTCGGGCACTTATTCAGTAATGAGATCGACATGTTAAATTGCCATCACATTAATGTAATAAGTTGCATGTCTGAAAGGGGCTCAAGAATACCTTCGTTTGTGCCATGAGGTAATCCATTGCATATTTTGGAAAATCTGATTTAATGTCATAAAAATGCAGTGTGGAGGCCAATCTTTCACTCTTCTTTATGTACGTATGATTAGATTTGGTACAACTTGTATTGTCATTGCACACAGTAAGAATCAGTAGAAATAAATACAGGTTTGCGTTACACCAGATGAGTGTTATATACAAAATAAAAACACATTACAAAACCATAAAGAAAATGTAAAGCAGCTATATCAGTATGTTACCATATATACTTAATATGATGTAAATATGAACAGAATCAGATAAATAGCATGTACAATAGAAATGTCTGGTTATATTACATGCAGTATAAACATTAATCAAGTATGTACAGAGTTAATTATATGAATCTCTCAAAATGACATGCAGCTCCACCACCCAAACTCCTCCCTTTCTCTACACCCCTCAGCATGCCTTCTCATCTAACTGTGTTGGCGGTACTCATGGGGCAGCAACTGTGCAGCACACTGACATCCCCATATACATTCCCACAAATGGCAATGCTAATTAGAAAGAGGACTAAGTAGTGTGAGGTCCCTTTTGTTCTGGAGGGGTGGGGTTGCTCTGGCAGCACTTCTTGGCTGCTGCATGGCTTGCATTGGTATTAGCTTATAACCCCCCTCGAGTCAGAAATTTACACAGAGGAAGGAGGGAAAGAGGGGAGGTGAACAGATGGGACACAAGAGCAGAGAAATCACAGTTGAAAGAAAAGAGAAGAGAAGAGAAGAGAAGAGAAGAGAAGAGAAGAGAAGAGAAGAGAAGAGAAGAGAAAAGAAGAGAAGAGAAGAGAAGAGAAGAGAAAAGAAGAGAAGAGAAGAGAAGTTTTCATTGGACCCAAAAACTAATAATGACTCCTCATATAATCGCAATAAGCCTTCCCAGCTTTGCCAGACACAGGCACTCCATTTGAAAAGAAGAACAGAGAAAAATAAAATAAAAAGAAACTTTCCCTCAATAAACGACCAGCTCTCCTCTTCATCTCTGGGAAAGTTTTCACCACCAACAGATTAAGGCCTTTCATTTGGTTTCTGGTACCAATTCCCCTCAATATCACCATGGCTCATCACTGTGGTCGGAGACATTTAACAGTGAGACCACTCGAAAGGTCGTCCCAATTAAGTGTTTAGAGAGGAGCCTAATTCAATAGAGCTAATTCAATTGAGAAAAAACAAAACATGTGTAATGGTACATGTAGATGTCATTATATCGCTGTAACAGCAAAATGAAAAACAACACAGAGAACTAACCGGGAGACAAACATGTTCCGTTTCCAATCTGTCTATATTCATCATGCTCTCCCCAAAACATAATAACACCCTGTAAAACAATGATGATGATGAGCTTACGGTTCCCTGCTCTCCTTCACACAGACCCGAAAATGTCTGACCAAAACAAACAAAGCAACACTCTCTTGTTTATACTTCCATTTTCATGACAATCATACGAGGTAAGAAGATGAGGCACTTTGTTTATCGGAGTCAATCTATATCAGAGCAATGTTGCGGAGGCAGGCAGTTCCTGCCAGGGTTCATATTTCAGGAAAGTTTATAAGAGGATGATTAGTATAAATATACATGTAATTGTGATGACTACTTTGTGAGATGCAGATCTGTCTGACTGACCTGAGGGTTGGAGCACTTGACGTGGACGGGCTGCAGATCAACGTGGAGGCAGACTACAAAGGAGTGTCTTCCTTCAGAACAGCTCTGCAGCTTATGGGATGTGACGGCCAGTGTGGACGTACAGCCCATAGGCTCCAGCAGGCTCAGGCTTCGCTGCTGGCCCAGCAGAGTGTACGCGCTGAATTGAGTCAGGCTTATTGTCCATGGGAAGGCATCACCTGGTGGTCAATAGAAGAGAGGGAAAAGAGGGCCATGTGAAAAAATGTGGGAATGGAATGAAACTGTGGGAGAAATGTACAATAGAGAGATATTGGCAGAGATTAAGAGTAGGGAGGATGTGAAGAGACTGAGCAAGAAAGTGAGCAAGCCAAATATTTGTGAAGTTGAGAGGAAGACAAAGAGAGGCAGTAAATTAAAACATCAGGAATAGAAATCATTGTAACAACTCCATTATGACTTCCACTTACCTTTACAATCATAGTCAATTTAAACGAACCAGAAAGTGTCCCAAAAAGGACCTCATACACCCAGTAAAGCATTGTGAAATCTGTGGGTCTGAGACAATATGCCACACTGTGAGCACTTGAACTGTCAACTTGCCGACCCTGGTAGGACCATCTGACGGAAGGGTAAGTTGTTGGCTAGCACAGGGCCATGAAGAGTACATTTCCAACGCACCGTGGGCAGGATGCTTTGATCCAGGGCATTACAAATGAGAGATGAAGAGCTTTTCAAAGCGTAGGAATGAATTACTAAAACCATGGGTTGTTAATTTTAACGGCAACATTGACAAGGCTGCTGATGTCACTGTTTTTGCTGTCGTTTTTCTTTCTTCTCCGTTTTTGAAATCCGTATGCCCAATTCTGATGTCATTGGAGAGCTGGGAGAAAAAAAAGGAGGGTCCCCCCTATTTTTCTTCTTCTAAAGAGAAAACACTACTCAACTGTCTGGGTGTTGCTTATGTCAACTCTACCAGGTGTGCACACCACATGTGCAAGATCTATCTCTCAAAGTTGCTCTACTTAAGTTTGTTTGTCTTTTGTCATGGTAAATGAGTAGTAGTCGGTCAAAGGTTTGCTCAGTGTTGAAAAGGCTGTAATGATGATGAATTCCCATTATGTAGCCCATTACTATTATGAAACCATCTATTTCAATTATTAATAAAAGCAAATTCATTTTTAATTCTGTAGATTTTGTCCACCCATTGAATATACTTACTAATACTCCCATTTTTAACCTATGAACCTATCACCATCATTGTTTTCTATACTCTAACATTTTTTTCTTATTTAAACCTTCAAATCAGTCTTTTAGACGTTGGGTCAGTTGGTGTTCCCAGTGTGTGTTCTCCTGCCAGCATTTTAATCATAGTCATTTAAGTTGAGATTTCATAAGATACATACAGCATGAAAACCTACCTTCCTCCAAGATGGGCTTGGAGACCACAAAGGGGAGCTCCTGCAGTGGTTCCATGTACTTGTGCCCAGCACTGAGGACACTGATCTGGGGCAGGCAGACTACTAGAGTCCCGGGCATGGAAGCCTGGTTGTGGTACCAGCTACGCACAGTGCCAGGAATATCACCGCAGATGATGGTGCTCGGGGAGGGGAGGCTGTCATTGGGCAGGAACACACAACACGGCTGCACCTCCAACTGGACAGGGGAGTAAAAAATAAATGACCCATGAAATCATCTTAATTAATTCAGTGTCATTTGATCATTGATCACCATCTGCCTCTGGCTCCTTAAATTGTTTTCAATGAGCTGTCCATGAGCAAAGTGCTCAAGGAGCACTGCTTTGTGCCAATATTAGATGCCTTTGGTTGCAGTGGAAAGGACCTAATAAAGACCGTGTGCACAATGCTGGGTGTTGCTGGAAAAGACTAAACATGCTTAATAAACCTTTCCTTGATTTATAAATGGAAACAGTCCATCCCACATTAAGTCATACATGCTGTTCTCCTGATGCTAATGATAAACTAAACTTTGTCTGTTATATGACCACTACTGTCTATGTTCTATTATTGTGTATTTAAGTGTCATAACTGCTTTGCACAGTGGGATTTTCCTTCAAATAACTTTACAAAATATAATTTGAGATTCTGAATCTCAATTTAAAGGATCAGTGTGCAAGATTTAATGCCATCTAGCAGTTTCGTAACATTAAAAATATAGTTATTTACCACGGTCACTTTCAAAGTGGTGAAATGAAGCTAATGAAGCTAATATTAGCGTGACAGCACCACTGTAGACACTGTTGCTGCCTCCACCATTGCTGTTTATGTTGATAGGCTACAGTGGGATGTTCTAGACAGTTCCACTCCTGTTAGGTATCAAAATGTTGTACTGAATGACTACTGAAGATTTATTTATTTATTTTTTTTATACTCACTAGTCACAATGCAATTTGGTCAATGCCATAAAAGTATTGAAGTTTGGTACTCAGCCCTATGAAATACTATATTCCATTTTTGCCAAGTCCATTGCGCTAGACGCCACTGAATTCTACATAGTGCACCTTTAACACCATTTAAAATTTGAAATTCTATATCAAGCAACTAGAACAGCTTTTACAGCTTCAGGCACTTTTGACAGTTTATTCTTGAACTAAGGGTTTGAGACCCATTTCAGCTGCACTGTGTTACACATATTTCTGTTTAGTCTGAAAAAGCCAATTTTACTAGCCATTAGGTCAGTAACCAGTAGCCAGTTTGGGGTTAGAGTGTGAACAGCGTTAAACCTGTCTGGGCTTTAATGTTTCTTTGTCTTTTTCCATTACACTTGCACAGATTTAAAAGGCCAGTTAACAGAAGGGAGAGGAGTACAGGGTCTGGGGGCAGACAGCAGGTGCTGTCAGATACTGTGTGTGTGTGTGTGTGTGTGTGTGTGTGTGTGTGTGTGTGTGTGTGTGTGTGTGTGTGTGTGTGTGTGTGTGTGTGTGTGTGTGTGTGTGTGTTTGTGTGTGTGTGTGTGTGTGTGTTCAGTTTAGGTTAAGGGCTGGAGTTAGTTATATTAGTTTCGATGGAATGCATAATCTTCATGAGAGTCCTCACAGTTATAGAAGTACTGTGTGTGTCTGTCAGTGAGTGAATGTTTGGTACTCGGAGTATATAAAAAAAACTCTATTTCCACTGGGGGCTATGATAGTGATATTGTAGTAAATGTTCAGTGTAAAATACACAAACAAATCCAAATTGCATACACACTCAAGCTTAAGTCATCTCCTAATAATACACACACACACACACACACACACACAAACACACACACACACACACACACACACACACACACACACACACACACACACACACACACACACACACACACACACACACACACACTTGTTGGAATGGACAGGCCTGTGTGCGGAGGCCAGTTGTCCCAGCTTTGACGTGAGTCGAAAGAAAGATGGCAAGAACCGCAGAAACAGACAAAAAAACAGAGAGAGAGATGGAGAATAGGAGAGAAAGAGAAGGCGAGAAAGACGGAGAGATACGGTTACACATTCATCTCACGCCGCTTCCTCTTTTGATTACTCTTCAAAGGGGGGTTTGAAATCGGAACACTTTTGCACACTGACACATAAGGCTTTGGCCTTTTTAAGAGCCGGCACGCAGGAAGAAAATCCATTGACACTGCCTGGTCTGCTGCAGATCTTAGCGGGGTTAAGCTGTAAAGCAGGCAGACACACGGAAACCGGCGGGTTTAACACTGTGACTCTGGTCTGCACCTTGAGCTCACTGCCTGAAGCTAATGCACTCCTTCTGGACATCTTGGTTTACTCAAACACATTACACATTTCTTCTTATTCTTCTTCTTCTTGGGCTAATTCTAATCATCAAAAAATATTTATTGAAATATGGTATTGGCTGATACAACAATAGGTGCGTCACTACGAGGAACATGAAAGCACATAAGGAAACCCAGGAACAATGATTTAAATGAAACTAATATAAATGTTTATTACAAGTTAGCAGAGGCCAGAGATGTGAGTTAATATTGTTTCGTTTGTTTTAAGTATTCAAATTACACTCACATGGAAACAAATTTGGGAAACTGTAGCCTGCAAATGTTTGGTATTGTTGCATAATTAAGTACTAAAATAATGAAAACTAATCAAAATTGTCATTGACTGATTTTTGGTCATTCCGAGACTAAATTCAGGATCAAAAGCAAAATGTAGTTCAAAGGTATGCGTGCGAGTGTGTCTCTGTGTACATGTGGAAGTTTAAACCTATTACCGTATCAGATAATAATATACACACTAAGTTCAATCATAACAAACGGAAAACGACGTTACACTTTCAACATTTACTGTTTCAAATGAGTCATTTCGGAGCACAGCTTGTCTTCTGTATATAGAATGTAAATGACCAGACTAAAGTTACCTTAATTACTTGAGTTCCTATACTGTGTCTGATGGTTGACTACATCTGTCACCATATATCAAACTTTAGAAGTCAGACTTCTTTACATAATCATGGAAAATATTAAACACTAAACTGAATGCTGGATGATGAAGGTGCATGCTGCTTAAACACTAAAGGAAACCGGTTTTGGAGAATGCAGAGATGTAGCTTTAATTCTCTTTGCCATACAGGGCATTTATTATGCAATGATGGGATATTTTTATGTTAGATTATGTTTACAACTATTTAGAGAGATGTCAATGTAGCCAAAAGGCCTATTTATTTATTTATTTATTTATATATATAGTTGTTGTTTTTCTTCTTTTGGGGAGGGGGGTGCCTTTGGACAGGATTGTGCCACCAGAAGCTGTATCCAGAAATCTAGATTAGAATCTGAACATACCATAAAAGGTATTTTCATAATTGCTGCAGTGAGGTTGTACAATAAAACATAATGCAATACACTTAATGGTGTTTGCTTAAGACTTTGCTGTTGTTCCCCATGGCAACACAAAAAAAACCCAAAGATGATGTCAAGTGTATGGTAGCTAGAGACTTGCCACATCACACGCTGAAATGCTGACAATAAACAGATAACATCTCACAGATGACAACAGAGGGAAAAATAGTGAAACAATTGAATGGCATTCACTGGGCACGGAGACCACAGTTTCTAGATGTTTACATTATGACAAAAAGGCTGAAACTGCTTCAAAGGGCCTGAGTATGTCATGGAAATGAAAATGGCATGTCAGTCCTGAATCTGGGTGATACAAAACTAATCTTTTTTCTCCTTTGTTTTCTCTTCTCCACGCTGTTGGTGACAGCTAATAAAAGCCACAAAAAAAAGAAAGAAAAAAACCCCTGAAACAAACATGCTGTAATTCAAAGTGGCAACAGTGCATGAGTCCATGTAAGGGCGAGGGAGTGAATAAAGCAACATTTGCTTTTCTCTAGAGTGAGCGATTAGGTCAACAGGGTAGATATGAACAAAAGTGAAGTGGGTAGTTCTTGAGGATCAGAAGCTGTAGCTGCTGAGTAATATCTGACTCCAAATTACGCAGTTGCCAGAAGAAAGATGACTGCACATAAAGATAAGGGAAATAAAGCTCTACCAAACAGACATGAACTGTACTAGTGGTCAGCATCTTACAAGGGTTTAGACTGAATCATGCTAACATCTGTGGGGCCGGAAAGACCACGAACAAAATACTTATTGTAACCAGTATCTGCTCCGTGAGGCAACGCAGTTACTGGCCCAAGTTGTGTCCAAGACAAATATGGTAAACAAGTCAAATCAAAATAAAATCACTCAGGGAGTGCATGTCTCTGCCAAGACTGCACAATTGTCTAAATGTGTTGTTTTAATAGTAGAAAAGGTTTAGGAATGTTTAATCTGCATGTGGATCTGGAGCAAAATACACAGTGTGATAGATAATCATGGGACTCAAATGCCAGATTTTTTTAAGTACACAGACTACTGTAGTTCATGAGAAAATAGAGGAAATATTAGGGGGGGGGAGCAATATCCATATAAGACAAATCTGTTTTTGAATCACTTCTTATGTGGTGCCTTTTGTCTGTCCATTTCTCAGTTATAAGGATATACAATTAATAAACCAGACAAATAAATTGGTAGTGGAGATAATAAGAAAAACTACACATCTCATTCTAATGTACAGAATTCATGTCCTTTGGTTCACCAAAAATGCCATTTAATATTTTTTTTAATCATACAAAGGCGTCACATGGCATCATTTAATAGGCCCCCTAGTCTATATCGACCCACTGTGTTGGTTCTGATTTATTTTCATTAATAAAAACATTTCAAAAACAAATTGCAACCTGCTGCCACTGTATGTGAACACTGCATGAGACAAAAAAAATGAATGTTCAATATGACTGCAACCCACATGAATTCATGTTTACTGGCACGAGTCTTTTCCACGGAAACTATCCAATTTTTCAGTCACAGTAAACCACCAGTCATTTAAAAACAGTGTATGAAACGTTCTGCAGAAGATGGATTTAAATGGACTCAAAGTACAAGTCAAAAATGTCAATCCTGCATTGTGTGCTTGTGTGACACTTATAGGAACGTAAACTCTGAGCCCTACCATCCACCCTCTACTCTGAGCTACCACTAACAGGAGGTCATCGTAGTTAACCTCATGGACCTCTCCATTGGTTCCCCCTCTGTGGTCTCATGTTTGAACTCTGACTCGCACACACACTCACATGAACGCATAGAGAGAGACATACGCTATCCAAACAAAGACGACAGGGGTAACGAAGGTCAAGAAAGGGGAACGCTGGCACTGCTGAGCAGCGCTGACAGATCCAAAGAGAGGAATAGTCTGAGGTCAGAATGTCCCAAATGCATCACCACTTTGACTGCTGCCAAAACCACTGACAGCATTTCTTCTCCCTAACCAACTCTCTACCCCTCTGTCACCCTACCCTCATGCGCGTCTGTCCTCTGCTCCCTCTCACTGTTGAAGCCTGGCTGTCAGTGTCCAGGTCTCTGACCATGACCATGCATTGATTCAGGGGTGGAAAGTCTGTGTAGACATGTTGTGACCGAAGCGAAGGGAGGAAAGAAAACCCAAGAGAGGTCGAAGGAGAGGAGCTGGAGGGAAATCCAGTGTTTGTGTTCGGGGTAATGGTGTGGTTGCACACACGGCGAAAAAAATAAAACAAGAAAATAATCAAATGCTGTTGGTAATCACAGGTCAAAGTGGAAAGAGAGAGCATGTGTGTGTTTCATGTCACAACTTCAGGTGTAAAAGTTCAGTTGAGGTTACGCAGGGTCGTGTTTGGTATTCCCCGCAATTGTGTTTAACAGCTCTGTAACAGGCCAATAAACACAGCACTGGAAGCAGTTAGCCTGTGTGACAATGTCCCCCTACTGTGAGCTGATGGGCATGCCAGGTTTGTGTACGTTTTGTGTGTGTGTGTGTATACATGTGTGTGTATGCGAAAGGAGAGAAAGCATGCACAATGTCCCGTGACAGGACAGGGAAACTAACAGGTATGCCAGGCTGACCAAAAAAAGCTCAGTTTGTTCCGTCACATGCTTGGGAAGTGAGGGGGCCATTTGCAGCGTGTTACTGTACTTGCAAAGCCACTCACAAGGCTCAGAAAACTAAGTTATATTTTTATCCATAATAGGATAGTGGAAATGTATTCTCTATGAGGGTAAACCCATGGAAAGGCAGCTATCCAAGTGCAGCAAAAGGAAAAAATTCTAAAGTGAATTTAAAAATAGAAATGGGCACAAATAATAGTTGAAAGTCAGGAGCGTAATTGCCGTGTGGAATATCTGTTACACAACTTCATCCTCTGTGGGATTCGGGGTAATGTGGAATAAAGTGCAGCAACAAAAAAAATGACAGATACACAGCCTCTGGCAATGACTCAGGTACAACAAACAGTAAATACAGCACGTGGTCGCTCAGCACATTTGTGTGTCAGTGTGTGAGTTTGCGTGGCTGCTGTTTTTACAATCGTTTGGGTTCCACATGCTCCTCTGATTACGGGAAGGGTATCTGGAGCTGTACCACATTAGGAGAAGGACTTCAGATTATAATAGTCTACTGTTGGTGAGAAGTTTAAGAATGGCAGGTATGACAGTATACAAGCTTCAGTTGTGAAAAGACGAGTCAAAGAAGCTTGCTTTTCTCATTCCTTTTGTCCAATGACATCATGTCCTGTGAAAGTGAAACTAAATATTTCAGCATACTTAAATTAAGTGAACGGTCAGTTGCATGGGAGTGCACTTCAGTTACCCACTGCCTCTAATGATAGATTCATTCAAGACCACTGAGGAACTGAGTGTGAGTGTGTGTCTGTGTGTATTCAGGGGCAGGGTGTGTATCACTCACAGCACACTCTATTAATATACTTCAAAAACGGCGGAAACACTTTTCAATTTTGACCAGGAAATCTCCGTAAAAAAAAAAAAATGAAGCCAATCAACTCCTTATGAGGCTGCACGTGCCGGGCCTTAACTGTAAAAACATGCTCAAATGACACACATACACATTTACAAAAAAGCACACGCACAGACATACATCATAAGTGTGCTTACATGTTCACATACTGTGCATGCCTAACCTAAACATACACATAAAATCACAGATCATGTTCCCTCTTGCAAATGCAGTAATTAGTCATTAAAAAGCAAAACAAAAGCCAACTTGAATTCAGAGAGAAAAAGTTAAAAAAAAAACATAAAAATCAAATAAAAACCCTCTGGCCTCAAGCCAAAACACCTGAATTAACATCCCCCGTCTTCTTTTTCTTCAAACAAGTTCTGTTCTCTGAGAGCCCCCTTCTCTTTTTAATATCCTTGCTGAGACTCGGCGCTGTGCTTACCGCTTCCTCTGAAGGAGGGCACCTGCAACAGCAGTGAACTGCTCAAGTTCATAAAGTGACACCTCCCCCCCCCCCGTAGTACAGCTGGGCATTGAGTTCAGTACAAAAAGCTCACTGCAGCCCGAGCATCATGTCTCTCCACCCAAGCATGTTTGTCCTGAGGTTGAAATCAAAACATTTCAGCTTTTCCCAGGCTAGAATGACTGGGACACTCCAGTATGATTCATACAGAGAAGCAGGGACACTGCTGTTTGGCATAGAATCATAAGCAGAGCAATTCAGCATGTGTGTTTGTACTTATATTGATCCAGTTGATGCAATATACTCATTGCTGCCTTTCATCAGTACATACCTGGTATTTAGAGACAATATCTGCCATTGGTTTACAGAGACTAGATGGAAATAATACAGGGATCTGTATATCATGTTTTTGACTAACAGCTGGGTTATTTAGCAGGTGACCATTGCTTATCCTGAGATTTAGGCCTTGATCCCTTCATCTTAGGCCTCTAAATAAACAAGGATCTTCTTACACTTTGATGTAAAATCACTCAGGCAATAATTCAGTCTGGATTTTGGATCAGGAAGCGAGCATATGCTGTCAGGAGTAAATAAATACTACTAGAAAAGAGACAGAAGAACAAAAAAAAAAGCTTGAAACATATCCACTTGGAGGGTACTTTGATTAAATGGTAAAATGCCTAAAGACATTTTTTGTCTATTTCTTGCTCCTCATCCCTGCTTGGCGTCACATCACAGAGTTCTGAACACAGGATTGTTACATTTTTTTGTGGCAAGTTCTGCTCAATTTTATTCCTGATCACTTCCCCTCTCCATCAGACAGCGTTCAGGATCCAGCCACATGTGTGGACCCTGTTTCATATCTTTCCATCTTAATACCCCCAAAAAAGTGTCCCTTGCTTTCTCCTCTTTTGAGCAACAGTGGGAGTGCATGATCTGTCTTGTGTCGCATTTCTCCCCTTGAGTCTTTGTGAAGATGGTTTATCTGGTTCCAGCAGAGCAGGTTCTAATAGAGAGGAAGCTGATGGCCAAACACACTTAGGCTTTAAAAGGCTGGGGCCATGTGGAAATGGCCTATATAACCACGGGAGGCTCTTCGGATCTGCTGGGCCTCGCCAGTAAATGACAGAGCAGCGAGTTAGACCGAGGACAGCCTTTGAGGAGCGACTTCAGCTGTGACTACAGTATTCTCACAGAGTCATTCTTAGAGGGGGCAGATAAATGTTTCAGACATGTAATGACAGATTGCAGGGAAACCAGAAAGTCTGACAGAGAGATCTAACATTTGTGCAATAATCACTACACACCACAAGACTACGTGCTCCATGTTGAAAACAGAGTAGAAATATGCACCACTGATCAGTGACTCATACACCGTATCTGGATGAGTTTGAGCTTTTACTACAGTATGTGAACCAGCTTTCTCCTGTGTAAGAGCCACTTTTTGACTAAGAAGTCCTAACTGAGCCCCATAACTTATAAATCTGGATCTATTTATTGACTATTTTATCTTTATATGCTTCTCTCTGCCTACTCTTCTTGAAATATTATTTTTTCAGCAAGACTGCCTTGCTACATAGTTCTAATAGCACTAAACAGAGTTATTGACACAGTCGTCTAACTTTGACCCGGACAGTGAAATATGTGTCTGACATTTGTCCTGTGGCGCTGTGGTCAGATCCGCTGTAAGGCTCTTTGTTTTCATATCATGCAGGGGAAGAGAAACTTCGAGGCCCCGGCTCTGAACAGACCTCAGGAAAGTACAAACCCCGTAGGCCGAGATCACCTCTCTGCGGAGCGACCCCACAACACGTGAAGTGCACACACAGGCGCATGAAACTTGTACATTCGAGGTCATATGCGCCGACACATTTTTCTCTCATTTTGCTCAACCGCACACTCTTTTTCACACACGCGCACACACACACAAATAATAAGCTAACCACGACACACAGGAAATCACCCAGAGATAGAGGAGAGGAAATTAGAAACACCCTCCCAGCATCCCCGGTGAAAACATTTGCAACTCTGGAGCAGAAAAATCTCAGTGGAAGGATCGGCAGCAAGCGGAAAACACATCCCTTTGTTTTCAAAAACCTGATACCTCTCCAAATGTAATCTTCCTGTGCCTGCACCAGACGGGACACTGTGTGGATGAACAGAAGGTCCACAGAGCAACCCCCCCCCCCCCCCCCCCACTCCACCCCCATCCTCTTCAAATCTCTCTGGATTCCCCACCCACTGTTAACCTTCTGCTCCCCCTTTTATATCCTCCTGCATTTTCCAGCTCTGTCCAAAAACACATTTGGAATAGCGGGTGTAATAGTGTAAATAGTGTCTCCCCGTAAATTAAGATGATTAATGTGTGTATCTGAGGATGAGACTGTGCAGATGTGCATTGTGGTGCGCGGATGTACACACATTAAGTTTGTTGCGACCTCAGAAAAGCTGCTTTCCTCCCTGATGTCTATGAGAGAGGCATTTAAGCGTGATGCCTCCTGACAACAGATAGGCTAGGTCTCACCCACATGCCACCGCAAGCAATAAGCTCGTGGCCTGGCACGGCAGTGAGGCCAGGCAGCTCGCCATCCCTGTGGCCCTACATTCCTCTCTGCTAACACTGCTTACAGAAGCTGACAAGCGCTGGAGGTCTCCCTGGCCGAGGTGGAAATCTGCAAAAATAAACGCTTTAGGTGACATGAAGGCTTTGTTTGTTTCTGCTGGCCCGGCTGTTTGTGTTAGCGCGGTGGGTTAATTGCGACTTTGATCGCTGCGTTTATTGATCCAACAGTGGCCTTAGGAGTGAGGCTGGCCTGGCCTGCCTGGCCTGCTACCACCCCCAATCTCAAATATTCACCCCTCAGCTACCCCAACATGCTGAGCCACTACAGATGGGGTCTAAAGGGTGGCCCGAGCCAAACTAGGGCTAAGGATGCACTTGGAGAGGGTAGTTATGACCTCTGGGCTGAACAGGAACAGGGACATTTATGATTGGGTGGCTTACTGAAGTTTAGCGAAGAGAGAATTGCTGCAAGTCTGTAGATGGGAATGGAGTGATGGCTGGAAGGGGCTGAGCCATAGGATAGCATAAGCAAAATACATTATGCAGCTGAGAGCTTAAACAAAAGCCCTTCCATATACAGGACTAATGCTGATCAGGTTGCACTGTAGTTTGGTCAGATATATGAAATTAGCTGGGTTTATCTACAGTAGTGTTATGGGCAGACACTTTTGCTCTGGGCTAGCTGCAGTCAGTGGAGGTGGCTGTGATTATCTTATGCAGTATGTAATTCTAGGCCAAGTTGGATCGGACGGTGATGGACTGCAGATGAAAAGAGCTTTTATTGGCTAATGTTGGCGCATTTTCACCACTATTGATTTATGCGCTGTGACCGAATCAAGTAGGCCATGCCTGGCTGTTCTGAACCTCAGCTGATCTGATTTGACCTGTGTTTGGCATGGCTTCCACTTGTGTCCCAAGACAAAGGGTGGATGCATGTTCCAACATTTTAAACAGATTCACCTCCAAACAAGCCTTCCAAAACACATTCCGAGATCAGGGTTAAAAAAATGGGGAAAAAAAAAAAACGCACATCATTTTTCCCTGATATTACTTAAAACATCCCGATCTGGAATTTGAGGCTGCTGTGACAATTTTGTACTCACATGCCGCAGTTTTTATCCTAATGAAAATCAGTTCCAGGTCTCTAGGCCTCTGTAGTTCAAGAGGTTAAAGACACAAGAGAATCCTGTAAGCGCTTTTCCAGTGCAGAGTCCGGTGAGAGGGTCAAATGTGTGTGCGCGTCTATAATGGCTGTGAGGTCATCAGCATATTGACACAGCAGCAGATGATGGAATTGGATTCATGCCACATGTACACTAGTGCACCCATGACACACACACACTCACACACAGACACACAAAGAGTGTGTTCTCACCCAGTAAACAGCTAATGACACATCTACCATCTACTGTTACAACGAGGAGTCTTGATTTAGATCGGACGATACCATTGAGGATAAGTGTGTAATCAGAAGAGAATGTACTTCTCTCGCTCTCTCCTTCTTATTCCCTCAGTACCTCCCCTGTATCTGTCTTTGTTCTTCTATCTCTCTTTCCTTCCTTCCTTCCTTCCTTCCTTCAACTTTACTCTGCTCAAATGGTTCAAATGTGTGTTGTAACTGCCAGCGTTAAAGTAATAAAAGCTTGCAATCTTTGGGAAAAAAAGTGTATGTTTGAGAGAATGCAGTGTGTGTAAGGGTGAGATTTAACTGCAGTTTTATTACATCTGTTTTATTCTAATGGATGTTCAACTGAATAGCCCAGAGACATAAACATTGAGCTTTAAAGAAAATACATACAGTAAATAAATACATAAAGAAATCTGAGCTTCAATTAGTAACTTGTGGCAATGTTTAAAAGCTAGAGCTTTACCTCTTTTTCACTGAGGTTACTTATAATAAATGGAAGTTTGCACTTGTGCCTAAGGTTTCAGCATCTACAAAAAATGTTTAGTTTATGATTTAGATGACAACGGACCGTCATGTGTGCACAGTTTCAAAGTTTGTCAATGTATTACCACGATGCTCAAAGACGCACTGTTTTAAGTGGCACAAAAATTAAAAGTTGTAAATTCAAATCTTTTGGAAATTGTGGGATCTGACAGACAGGGAGGATGAGGTGTTGAATGCAGGGATGATAGGATGGAGGGGGGGGGCAGAGGATGAAGTAATGTGCCTGCAGAAAACGCTCCAGCCGGGGGTCAGATCCTGTTCATGGAAACCATCTGGCCAGCTCGATGTGAGCCACACCAAACATACAGCACACATGATACTCCTTCTCTATCTCTTTCTCGTTCTCCTCCTGCCTTCAAGCTCACCTTCTGCCCATTTTTTCTCCGTCCTCCTCTATTTCCCAACCTCCCCCCTCATTTTCATCACTTTACCTTTTCTACCCCACTGCTTTTTCTCCTCTTTTTTCTCTCTCGCTCTCTCTCTCAAAAAAAAAAAAATCCTACTCATTAATGCATGGCAGCTGCAGGGAGCAGTGTTACTTCATTTTTCCATGGCAACGGTCTCTCTGTTTCAGCAGATCCCATTTCAGTTTTGGTAGCAACGTGCTCCTTTGCCAGCGCTGAACACATTCATGTGTTAAATTGAAGGAATTATTGCAAAATTCCTGAAATAGAATCACCGTCCTGATCACTTGCAATTATTATCAGGGCACAGAGAGAACATGGGTGTCCTCGGGGAGAACGGGGAGGAGAAGGGGAGATGACAGCACGAAAAAAGGGGTAAGGGTGAGAGGTGCGGGAACAGGGGAAGGCAGGAAATAAGAAGGGGGAGAAACGCAGGGGACTGAGTAGGACACAAGAGGTAAAAACAAGGGGGGTAAAGTGAGGAGTTCTAAAGATGTACTATATATAAGGAGTAACACACAGTTATATGTTGGAGCATGAGAAGGGACTGAGGCAAAGGGTCAGAACCCCACGGCTGAGGGCAAGTGGCCATTTCAAGAAGTGCCAGTTCACTCTGGCTACGGCGACAGTTGCAGCACTGCCTTTCAGTCTTAATATGAAGTGACTTCTAAAATAACACCACCTACGTACACATATTATGGCCTTGCATTACCAAGACGCTTAGCTGCCTCATCAGGGAAAAACACACACTCTGTGTTCTGTCCCGTCATTGTGTCCACAACACGGATGATCTGTGCTGAACATAATGTCAAGGAGACTCAACCACCTTGGACCTGAGGGGGTTCAGTTTGGATGGTATAACCTTCTTACCTCACCATGCCTGTTGCAGTGGTGTGACACAGATACTGGCTTGTTTTTCTCTTAGTCTCTCAGTCCATCTTTCCTAGAGCATCTAAACTAATCAACTACTGTTTAAGAATGTGGGACCCACATGTTTCCGAGCAGTGATTCACAAAGCTATATGTATAAACTGAACTGTTTCTCTTTGAGCCAGCCGGTTTGTCTGTTTTCAGCATTAGCTGTCCATCTGTCTTTATCATTGACAGTTCTTTGAGGACATTGATGGAAGCTCTCTGATGGTTTTTAATGAAATACAAATGATATTTCGGTCATTTTAACTGGCAGGTAAAAATTGCCTCATCATTCCTAGTGATGTAACAGGAGCAGAAGGTCTTACGAACAGAGAGAGATAGGGATGCCTTGCATTTAAAGTCAAAGAGGAGCCACGGTTCAGAATCATTTCTGGGGTTTGGTTCAAGCACTCAGCCACAGATAGAGCGTGACAGTCATGGATTCAGATAATAATCTGTGCCCTAACCACGCATAACGGGACATCACCAGGAATCAATGCTAACTACAGTATGCCTATCATTGAAAAAGACAAGTATGGTGTAAAGGGTGTTTTTAGAGCAGAAAGCTACAAATAGAAACAGCGCATGTTCTGCTTTTTCCAGCTGCTATTCTAGTTTTAGACTTTGAGTGGGATATGTGTCTAAGACATTACATAAGATATACTCAACTATAGAGTCACTGTAATGAATTGCACAGTGCAGTGGGACAGAAGTGCCTACACAGATTATTTTTGTAGGTTTTTTGAGGTAAGATAAGGGATGATGCAGCAAACTGCATTAGACCTAGATCAGTTTAAATGTGTGATCCATATGTATGATACTAATATGAAAATATATACCATGTTCTATTCCCAGTCATTTCTGCTGTTTTGAAATCTGCTGACGTAGGTGGAATAAATGACAACGCAGCTGCAAATGTAAACCAAATGTACTGTACCTTTTCCATTCTGTGTTATCACTATTTTCTTACCTAACTCCTATTAAAACGAGGCTGAAGTTTAGTGACTTCACAAGACCTCTACCTCGCCTCGTGTTGTGAATCCGTATGAAAGCGTTCATGTCATATCGGGAAAACATCATGACTGAATCTGAAATTAGAACTATGAGATTTTTTCAAAACAATTTATACAATCACCAACTATCACGTGTCCCTATTCTGTTTAAACAGCTTTAAGTGGTCTCAGCAGCCGTAGAATAATAAATACTTTTATAACTCTTTCTCCCCCAATCTCATTCCCCCACCTTGCCTCTATTCTTCTTGTTCCTCTCTCCTCTGTAAAAGATGGAAAGAAAGCCCCGAATGCCAAATTGGGCACATGTGCAGCAGAAGTGTGAGCCATTAGGTATTCTGTTTACACCACACTAAAATAAATGGAGTGGTTTAAGTTTGGGGATATCCAAGGCCTGGGGTACCAGCTGTTGGGCTGTTCGGTTTGGTCCGCTTCCACTCCCATGTCAACAGGACAGACTGTTTCCTAATTACTGCTGCAGTACGTGGTGTGGTCCCAGTCGCACAGCCGAAGGGGACAGAGGAAAGTGGAGGCAATGACGGCCTCGGCAAACTATTAGAGGGTTGAGTTAACTTTTGTGGAAGTACTGTAAACAGCTCAATGGGCTGACATGGGACCTGGACTCTGGAGCATTATTTCAATTCGCATGCGTCATGCTCTCTTTCATCTTTGACTGACATCAGTTTGTGTGGTCTTAGCAATGAGATTCAAGAGGGATTAAAACTGGTTGCTGGACTTCTGCATCACTGGTTGGTGTTTACATGCACAGAATAATACACCTATCTGTTTACCTGCACCTTCTATTCTCTGCAACATATTATCTCTTTTGCCTGGAATAACCCTGGTGAGACCAAACCTCTCTGTACCTGAGATGACCTGCCTGCATATACTAGTCCACCATTAAAAAGATATAAAACTATAATCCTGTTAAATAATGATCTCTGTACTGACCTGTGACATTAAAACCTTGTGAGAGTTTAAGTGTGTGCTGACAGAGAAAACCAATAGTCAAAGAATACTTGCATGCCTCTGTATCCGGTTAGACATTTATTTAAGACAGACATCAGGTCCCTCATCATGAGAACTTTCACACTTTAACAGAGTTCTGATGTTTACTGTTGCCAACTCAAACCCAGGAAGAAATTCATACCCTTCTTAACCTTATACCTTTGGATCATAGACCATAGATGTGGGCTTTGCTAACTGGTCCAGTAAATATGCAGCAAGCAGCCACACAATGGGAGCACTTAACTATTCAGCTAGAAACTGTCAGGGACAGCCAGCCGGCAAGTCCACCAGAAAGTCAGCCTGCCACAAAGGGACATGAGACGCTACGTATGCATCTGAATGTAAAAGAGGCTAATGGGCTAACAGCTAACAGAGGTTCCTGGAAGCCACAACCACAAAGAGAGCTAAGCTGGGCTGGTTTGAGCTAGACCTCAGTTTACTGTACCAGACAAAAGAAAGAGGAAGACAGGGAGAGGGGTCAATAGTTTCTGAAGTAGATTTGGGAAATACAATGCTGCTCTTGGACATCTGTGTACAGCCAATACACGCAAAGAAAAAGTCAAGTGAAAACAGAATAAGGTAGCAGGAGTGTTGATGTTAAATGTTTGTGGTAAAGGCTAGTTTATTCTGGGAGGTTAAGATATTCAGAGTCATTGATAGATATGAAAGTGAAGGTTTTCAAAGAAGCTAATATCAATAATGTGAATTCAGAGTGTAGATTAAAACATTTCAGCAGGGAGGACTCTCCTTAACATGGGGGCTTGACACCCAATCTGGAGTATAAAGACACCTTCAGTGTTAAGTGCCTGCTTCTCTTTCTAAGTAAACCTATAACAGTTGAGAGCATTAATTGGTACCTGTAGTGTAAGGCGTTTAACAGCATCCCAGGCATGGGCAATAAGCTCCTTCATTCTCTCCTCTGAGGTCGTCCATGACTCCGCTGTGGTGGTGTCGGGCATTACCTTCATCGGGATGGAAAGGGGACGTGATTCTGTGAAAGAGAGAAAGTGAAATATTGAAATGACATTGATTCATACATGGTCATTGAGTCGTGTCCTGCTGGTGCATCACTTTCCAGTAGTGTGTGCAGCAAGTATTAATGTGAATTTGATTTGTTTAAACTTATGGTCTCGTGCTGCAATAACCTCTTCACCGCAAGAGTGCTATAGCACCTTGTAAAATATTAATAAACTTAATATATGGTACATGAGAAAATGTACTGTCCTGCCCATCCTTTATTTAACTCTCTCCATAGTTCACTGTTATTTTCATTTGCTGTACAGTATCATGTTATATGATGTTCAACTGACACTTCATTGAGGTGATGTAATGTTGGCACTCAGATTTCTTGTCTCCTACAGTGGGAGAGGGAACTATGAGAATTGAGAGAATATGCGCACACACACACACACACACACACACACACACACACACACAGTGTGTCCTAGACATGACATTTTCTGGTGCGCCTGCTGTGGTCCAGACGAAGACCGATTGTCTGTGCTGACACTCATGGCAACAGCCAAGCACACAAATCACACAGCAACAACCACCTCTATTAGCCTTTGCACTGACAATATGAACCTGAGGGTCAAAACACATCTTCAGTGTTCAAGAGACAGTTACAGTGTGAAAAGAGATAAAGGAGAAACTGAGTATGAGGTACAATGCAGAAGCAGAAACAATGAGAGAATGAGAGAGACATAGAGAAAGAACACACATTCTACCAGGTTAACCCGAGGTCTGTGGATGTTAAAACCATCAGGGCGTCAGAGGTGAGGGAAGGGGGGTCTCTCTGAAGACACATTAAGACATATTCCATGATTTAAAGGTCTGCCTTGCTCAGCAGCTCTATCCCACAGTTGTCATGAAACAGGGTGATGTCACGGCACCACCGTGCCTCCTCGGACACCACGCTTCCAAATATCACTAAAACAGCCAAACGTGTTGACATGGCAACAGGAGTGAATTGCAGAGGCAATGGACAAAAGGCTAGGTAGTTACCCTGGTTTGTGGTCACTATGGCAACTTGCCTAAACCTTGTGGGTAGAAGCGTGGGAGTGTGTGTGTGTGTGCATGTGGCTGTAAGGCTGAGTGACTAAGGTCACAGGTGCATGCATGTAAGGTTTGTGTGTGTTGTGGAGGAAAGCAGACTGAAAGCAGAGATCATCGTGTCTGGACTCTCTAACAGCATTTTCTCACACTCAGCATCCAGGTGCCTCTGGCACTTGGGGACCATGAAATGGATTGTATTTGTCATGATGCCTACAATCAGTGTTGCATCATTACATACTATACACATTACCTTAACAGCACTGTACATTTTGTACATTTGTCAACCCATATTTTCCAATCTACCTTTTCCCTCACTCTTATTCATCAGTCACATCATTTCTGTGAGCTTTGTGCACAACCAATTTAAAATGTCCTTATACTTCACTAAATATGCTCATAGTCACAGATGGCAAAAATTGACTTTGACAGGACAGATTGTGTTTCATGGGACTGTCTTTCATTGAGTAATGTGCAGAGAGTGCTGCATAAACCACTGTGATATCATTGGGTTGTCAATAGTGTTTTGTTGTACAGGGCTGTGTGTGTGCTAGAATATTCCTGTCACACTGTATTAGAGAACTGTTTCCTGTTCAGCTCTGCAGGGGATCCATATAGACATGACAGAGCTCTGTGGCTGCTGCTCTCTGTCTTGTGGCCTAGCTGTCTAGACGAGGGAGACGTTACCCCAGGGACTGGGCATGCCCTGTGTGTGTGTACATTTGTGTGTGTGTGTGCATTTATTTGTGCAGTGGGTTGTTAAAATGTAGTGTGTCCGCATTTGTCTGCATCTTTTGTGCATGAATCAAAGTCTGCACCCGTGTGGACAAAAATGTCTGTACACACACTCATTTCTGAAACTTGTGTGTAAACATGGGTGTGTTTGATTTAAACTCCATTGGTGGTTACCACTGGCAATACCACAGTCTCAGTGCATACGTCAGTGTCCTGGTTATCCTCCCCCATACCCGGAATACATCCTTGCCCCACCAAACAGTGCCTTTCCACATCGGAAAATACAAGGCTAACATATACTGTACACACACACACTGCCCTGACAAAACACTACCAAAAAGCACTCGAACAGATCCCAAAATGAGTTCACACCCTCACCAATCATCATTGATGAAATCTTAAAGTAAACAGAGACCACCCTTCTGAGCTTCGGGAACATAAATCCTGGTTGCACTTACTTGTACCATGTCCCTCTGGTTTACCAAAATAATCCATTACACACCATGAGTGTGTTAGAATGAGGGTGGAGTGGACTGTGCATGACTAGAAGAGGGAGATTACTTGGCTGTTTGTGTGTGTGTGTGTGTGTGTGTGTGTGTGTGTGTGTGTGTGTGTGTGTGTGTGTGTTTGTGTGTGTTTGTGCCTCCAAAATTACCTCTATAATTCATTTGAGTTTAAATGCATTCTTACAAATATGAAAGATAATGTAAGTATATGTGCTGTCGGCAACCTGCAGTACGCATTCCCATAAACCTGCGTGACTAATTTCATAATGCACAACATGCAGTGAGCAATAACACATGTGTACACAGCATGAGAACAGACCAGAGAAAGACATAGGCAGGTAGAGGGATAACCATGAAATTCTGTTGAAACAACTTGACCTTCTATACCTTTTCACCTCAAATCTGCGATACTGCCATCAAAACTTTAATCGGAGTCATTGTTCTCGAGGAACCCCTCACTCTTCTTAAGATTATTACTTTTTGGCCAGGCCTCAAAGCTGGTACTGGCTGCAGTTGTAATCTAAAATCTATGGCCCTAATCCTTTAGACCTTAAGGCTAACCTTGACCTGAAAGGAAAGAATTTTGATCATTTATTTTTAAGTCTTTTTTTTTTTTACTTTTGGGGGTTGTCCAGGCTGTGAAAGTCCTTCCCCAGAGAAAGTCTGTTAGGCCAATCAAAAAGTGTGTTAAAAGTACAGCATAGGCAGTAACAATGCAAGGCCGGCCTGCATACAGCTCTCCGCTTTGTTTTAAATACCATTCCAGGACTCTGTTTGTTAATCCTGGGGTCATTATTTGGAATGAAACTGCCATATCTTGTTATAGTGACTTGGCGCCCGCCATTTCTGCAGGGAGGGGATCGAGAAAGAGAGTGAGAGTGAGGCATGCAGGCAGGGACAGAGAATGAGAAAGACAGAGAAAACACAAGAGGCCTAAATTCAAATGAAAGAGAAATATGACAGGAGCGCCCAAAGCTCTTAAACCTGCCCGGGCCTAACAAGTCCTGAGAGTCTTCTTAGAGCGGGGTTATTCCCCCTGACTCGTGCCATCTCAGCCATGTCCTCATGTTCACCCTCTGTTAGGCCATTAGGCTAATATCTCACTGGCCAAACTCTGACCATACACCCTTCCCCTTTTCTATTCCTCATATGTTTTGTTCTCACTCTCTCCCACCACTCCCCTCCAGTCTCTCTCTCTCTCTCCTTCTCTCTCTCTCTCTCTCCTTCTCTCTCTCCCTCTCTCACTGTTGAGCTAGTGTGTGGAGTTGCCAGCCCAGTCCCCTATAAACATTCTAGTGTCCTGATGGCGATTATCCATCCTCTTTAACGGCTCCGTCACATCTCCCGGCAAGCGAAAAAGAGCCGGGCTCTTTTGAAGCCCGATGCTTGAGCATGTGTCGAGTGATCAGAGAAAACGCAGAGACCGGAGCCCCCATTACAACACGTCGACTTTAAGGCGAGAAGCAAATCGGCGTTGCCTCATTTCATGATGTACAACACAACACCACTGCAGTGGAGTAACATGGCTGTAAAAATGTGCGAGGGCGTGTGGTGTGGTGAGTGTAAATCGCACATAATACAAAATGTGCGTTCCACACTAGAAATCGAACAGGCACACACACACACACACACACACGCAAAAAATTCACTCTGATGCATCAGAGTCACACAACACTAACATCATAACAGCGCCAGTAAACTCTCCACTACAGATTTAACAGTCTTCAAAACAACAATGGCATGAAGTACCCATATGTCCTTCCCGAGTGGTTGTGCAATTCAGCTATAAAAGCAGCCTCATTGAGGAATCTCGGCATTTCTCCATGCCGCCCGCTATCTTTCTGGTATGTTCCCTATTACAAATGGTTTACAGTGAGTTGAAGTGTTGTATATTCTGTTACAGCTGCGTGCAGGGGCAGTAATGGGGCTCTTTAATAAACCTGCCCGCCTATTTGTTTTGGATGCAAGTTGCTGTTTATTTAAATATTTATGTGACTCCATTTGTTACGGCACTATTGAAACCGCTACGAAAAAAGGGATGTTGTGGCCAGGCTGGCTGGGACGGGTGAGGAATGAAGGTTAGGGAGACTGGGGGGGGTGGTTGGCTGTTTTATCTTACGCCTTTATTCTTTGCTACTTCTCTACACAAACTGAATTCATACAGATGTGTATGATCTCTCTTTCTGCCAGCTGTGCTTTAGGAAGTCCCCTAACCAGTGAAGGTACAGTAATCGTAGAGGGGAGATGTTTCAATTCAGGGATATGGAGAGCCTCTGATGTTACTGGCAAGGGAAAAAAGCCAGGAGATCACACACATTTCTCCATGAAATCGTCATCACTTTCATCATCATTACCATCAGAGAGTTCAGAGAACACAGCGTCGCTATCCAGTCCACACAATATTCAGTAAAGATACTTATCTAAATGAGAGGAGAGCTTCTGCCAGCCAAACCGTGACACAACACGTAAAGAACGAAAACAAAAGGACGCGTCTTCTCTCTGTGACATCGAGATCCTTTGAGAGATCCGCTGTGGAATCGTCTGAGCCCGATTTCCGATCCCCTGCTGTTCCCCCCGTCTTCCGAACTACCCCCCCCCACCCCTCCAGCCTGAACACTAATCCATGCTGTGTCTGATGAACCACAACTCAACCCCAGCTTCCCTCTCTGCTCCTCTCACTTCAACCTCAAAATCTGCAGCCAACATCCACAAGCCCTAATACCCTTATCATTCACGAAAAGCAGAAAAAGGGATACATAAGGACAAATTGATTCCCCGCAGCCTGTTCTGTCTGTCCTGGAGTCGGTGAGAAGTTTCGTGTGGGCTCATCGGCGTGGAGAGGCCAAGGACATTTGAATCTAGTACGTAAAGTCCCCTACAGACTATAACCATTCTTCTCGGGGGGCGGGGGGGCTCCTATCTCATTATTCCTTCTTTTTCTTGTTTTCTTTCCCTACTCCAACCATCATTACCTTGATAAATTATTGACTTTACCAGAAAAATTAAACTATATAAACTCCACAATGAAAATATTATCCCCTTCTGAAAAGCGTACAGCAGCCAATAAAAACCTGCCTGACTTCCATCAGGCTACTTGGGCTTGGATTATAGTAATGTATGACTGTGTAGTTCTGCCTCAAGTCCTCTCCTCAAGTTCAGTCTTTCATATATATGCGTGTATGCGTGTATATATTAGTTTCTCTCTGCTGCTTCTTTCTCCAAAATACATTAATTTAGGTCTTTCCACAGTATATGTCTCTCAACCATGAAAACGGGACTTTCTTTCCTCCTCGCAACCTCTCACTTTTTTTTGCTGACATACTACGGTTGAGATCACTGAGAAGCCATCAGTGCAGGATAGATTTTGTGAGAAGTGCAGCACTGACCACCGCCAGATCATGTCTACTACTGTACTTTGCACATTAACAGTATGGACAATGCAAATGTTTCCATTTCTCTCTTTCTGGTTGTCCCAGTAAACAGGAAAATTACATCTAATCCCATCATGCAGACCACTAGCAGACAGGAACAAAGACAACAGTTCTCGTTCCAACCTTTGGGGAGCGCGGCCAGATTGGAGGATAGGTTTCTCAGCAGAAGAAGTATGTTCTCAGAGTGCCAACGGCTAATTTTAGGATTGAAAAGGAAAGCAAGTGAGATCATTACTCTGGTAGATGTTAGAGAACAATGAGAAGCTCGGGACTTGCGAGGCTCTCGATCAGAAACGCGGTGCTGCTGCCAACAAGAACATTCATTAGGGACAAATAAAGAAAATACTTAGAGGCTAGTTTTATGTGAACCAATTTGTGGTGTAATTGTGTGGGCAGACAGAAATCGACCTCAAACTGAGGAGAAACGACTTGTTTTCAAAGTCTCTGCTACGCGGCCTTTCTTGTAAAGGATAATCAGACGAAAACAACCGTTAACACTTCTGTGATGATGTTGCCGGGCAACAGTCAAACAAACCAGTGATGCGAGTAAAATGATCAGTCATGTGTTTTGTTTTTGAAAATGAAATCAAAAGTCTAAGTTTCTAAAGACCATCCATCACAATATTTAGTCAGACCACATATTATGAACAATAACAAAAGGTCAGATGCAGTGACCAGGGGTATTAGCTATACATTTACATATACATATACACATACATATAGATAAAGCCAGTCAGAGTCACAGAGCTATCGAGAGAATTGTCTGTAGCGGTCAGTATGTGCTCACAAACCCCCTAAATAATACTTTTGTACAATATGTGATAACATGCTGTTGAAACGTGATTCCCCATGTGATGCAAAGCCAGTCTTAATTCCAGACCTGTGTGTGTTTAATAACATGAAAATATCTATAATATATTTTACCATATGCTATGTCCAAAGTTAAAGTCCCATGTCATCTACCGGAACTGGCCTCAATCCAATTCAGCCGATGCTGGTTCTGAAAATCAGTGGTGTCTTGTAACACGTGCCCTGTATATTTAACATGTGCAATGACCAAAACCAGAAAAGGAAGAGAAGGCAGAGTGAAATATTTTGTTGCCAGATGGAGTTGAGGGGATATGGGTTCGGAGACTTGAGCCGGGCAGCCCCACAGCTCCAGTATGATATCACCTTGCCCTCAGTGCTTTTTGAGGGAAATGATCTGCAGTCAACTGGTTCTGTGTGTCTCTGTACATTTGCCTACACATTTACAGGCACCTTCCAAAAGCCTGCAGGAAAGTCCCCCTTGATTAGTACGAAACTGTAGCTAGGCTGAATGTGGTAACAAAACAACATAACACTCTCTTTACATCATAAAAGTGCCAGGCATGCGTTCAAACGGCCAATTGGAAGCAGGGACATCTAGCTAGTGCAATTGTTCTGAGGAGACTTTGAACTGCTAAAAACACTGAAAATGGTTTTCTCCCACTGAATTATGATTTATTCTATTAATTCCCTGAGGTGATTTCTGTGGGGAAATCAATAGCTCCAGTGGAAAACTATGATAATCAATAGGCACAGAAAAAGACTGCTGTTGCCAACTTATAACAAGGCAGAACAAAACACCACTCGATATCAATATTCCATACATCATCCAGCACATCGGGCCGTTTAATCTTATAACGGTATTTCAAACAAGCTCTCTCTGGATAGGTAACCTGTTAATTTATATTTTCTAATTGGCCACTTTAACATGGTATGTTAGTGTAGTGGTATGTAAGAGGAGGACTCGGTTAAAGCTGCGGTGTAGTGTTGATACAGTTTCTGAGGGAACCTTACAAAGAATGGATGTGTGCCTTGTTTTTTAGTGTTTCAATAAGGAACTAAAAGCAGTGCTCGAGCAATTGAAACCACTAGTGCAGAAGGAAGAAATGTTGCAACCTCTTCCACTCCCGCCCCCTTACCATAGACATGGTTTTTTGGGGGGCGAGGGATTTTTAGGGGGAGATAGCAGGTCAGCTGTATATGTCAGATAGAAGTGATGTTTATCATCTGAAAGCTGGGAACCTAAAGATTCATTACAGATGAAGTAATAAATCTGTAATAAACATTGTGTTTTGGTTAGGTGTATAAGGGCTTAGAACATGGTGATGGAATTATATAATTTCCATACCCATGGTCTATTATGTCTCATTACTTGTTGCAGCAATTTTTGTGTTGATACCATTTGTTACACAGATTTGGTGCAATTTCTAACAATTTTTTTGACCACTCGAGGATTGATAAAAAATGGTCAAAATCCATCCAGTTAACAGTCAATAAAGTATAAACACCACAGGCGAACAAGATAAACTAATAACCAAGGTGCACTGAAGGACTCACCAAGGCCAGTGTTTTTTTCCCCCATCATCTTCCTTCTGTTTAAACATCCACCTCCTCATTCACAGTGTGCGCAACACATGGTAAAGCGATTAATAAATCATCTTTAGATAGCATAATTCCAATCATAACATGTTAGATGTCAGCAGGTCTTCTCATGAGGTGACTGGGGGTGGGGGACTTTAGAAGGGAAAATCCACCCTAACAACAGAATCCACATGTTATTCCCACGAATGACCTTGAGCTATTCAGGAATCCAGGTTAGCCATGGTTCTTAAGTTTCTGATGTACATTTAACTGTGTGCAATCACAAAGTTTAAGAGTGTGAATTCAGTTTTTGGGTGGATTTTGTACCCGAGCTGCCTCAGCAAACGCCTCTTCCCACAAATTTCTACATTAAACAACTATTTCCCAAAAGGGGGCTAAATATCAGGATAGATCAGTCTCCACCTACGTCAAGCCTCTGTGTATCAACTATCTACCCCTCCATGGTAAGCCAACCCTGCAGAATATTAAGAATTAACATTCCATTTATCATCCCCCCGAAATTAATCACAGGAACGATGGATTACTGAGTGAAATGAGGTGGAACAGAACTTCAATACATGAATGTCAAACTGTGTATAAAGTATCACCACAATCCAACGACCCCAAAAAAGATGTGGGAACTTTGTATTTTTAATTCATGACCTGCGACATCATGTCATCTTTGCATACAGAGAGGTGAGATAGTTAATAGCAGGAAAAATATATTATGTAATGAGGATGAGGATAAACTAGAGTTGAGGTGGAGGGAAACAGAGTACCTGCTGTGTTGTGAGCTCCTCTGTAGTCTATCAAGATCTTCTAACTGCAGGGAGGCTCATTGTATCACTATGATTAAAACCACAAGGGCTAAATGCCTCTACCCTCTTTTCTTATTTCTGATTGCTCACGGAAACAATTTGTAACTTTTCATTACATCTACCACTGTGACACCGCAGCAATTTCCAGAGAAGATGCTATTCATTTACTTCCAAACTCTATTCCAATGTGGAGTGTCGGAGTCCGGGGCACTCAGGGTTGAATTTGAAGAAAATACAATACCAGCACCTAGTTACCAATGTCTTGTTTTTACTTCACAAGAGAAATATTTGGATTAGAGCGAGCTGGAGTCTGAGTCAGTATATGTTTCTATCTAACTAATGCAGCCCAACAAAGAGATGCCATACACAAATATTCCTAACGCTAAACACTCCAAAACACACTATTTCAGGCCAGATGTGCTGTCCACTTAATATTTCACAACAGCCAAAACACTGTGTGAGTGTGTGTGTGTGTGTGTGTGTGTGTGTGTGTGTGTGTGTGTGTGTGTGTGTGTGTGTGTGTGTGTGTGTGTGTGTGTGTGTGTGTGTGTGTGTGAGTGTGTGTGTGTGTGTGTGTGTGTGTTTGTGTGTGTGTGTGTGTGTGTGAATGCATCCATGTGTGTTCATATGTGAGTTCATTCAAAAATCCAGCCTAGGCATTGTTTCAGTCATCTACCAACACCTGTCTGGTAGACAGAATGACAAAAATGCAGACAGCATGACAGCAAGAAAAAAAGATTAACTTGTAAAAGAAAGACAAACAGACAACTAGCCAGGGAGAAGAACATATTCACAGATGGAAAAACAAAAAGTTATAAGGCAAGACGAAGGGTCAGCCACAGTGATAGTGATGGCCAGTGTATTCTAGTAGTTTGAGTGTTGCTGACAAGCTACAGCGTGACTTAGCTGTGTGTGAGCAGCAGTATGGGAGCCAAGGTGACTGTTTACTGACAACTCCTAATTAAGAGAATATACTGTTGAGATGTAAGTAAGCAAAGATGTTGCGGTATGGAAAAGCCATTAGAGCAGATTGAATAAAACAAGGAACAGAGGGAAAACCAGGAGGAAGAGGCGAAGTGACCTTTTAGCAGTGGCTTTTAAAGCGAGTGAGGAAAGAGCCCTAATGGCCTTCTTTTAGACTCCGAAATGTCAAAGGAGCATTTTTCCTATCAAAACACTTGACATGGGGGGAACGGCATACGCATGCAATGTTATTTACAGCTACAGGATGACTTCACTCAAAACTGGGATTCATCACTCCTGTTGGGAACACGTTTCCCAGGGACTTAAAAAAGAAAAAAAAAAGAGAGAAAAAAAAAAAAGACAAACAATCCCTTGCTTATTTCCCCTGACTCGTCATTGAAATGCCTTGGCAGGGAATGTTTCAACCGTTAAAGTGTTTAGAGGACCTGGAGCCTAAACACTGAGACTCAAACAGTAGAGATTGGGAAGACTTTTTAATCTATTTATTTATTCTCTTTTAAAACTCTGAGACTAATTCGGTTACATTAAGCGAGCCAAGACATTCCGCTGGATAACATTAATTAAATATCTATAGGGGAACATGAGAGAGAGAGAAAGTGGCCCATTAAGTTTATAAATACACCATATGAGTATTAAATGAAAACCATTTCTGCAGTCAGTGAGGTTCTGTGTTGTGTCATAGACAGCTCCTACACACAGCGACTGCTCCCGCCATCCTTCCAGGTAGGAGTGTAAGAATACATGTGTACAGTACTGTGTGTGTGTGTGTGTGTGTGTGTGTGTGTGTGTGTGTGTGTGTGTGTGTGTGTGTGTGTGTGTGTGTGTGTGTGTGAGAGTCTGTGCTAGATATTTTGGGCTTCCCGTGAGTAGTTAACTATACCATATCCCTGCAGTCCACTAAACAGTTTCCTCACACTGATGAAAATACCATTACAAGTACACTGTATTTGTATACTTGAGGTATTGCCAGTAACTTTCATTCCGCCCTGACCTGTCCTGCCACAATCAACAATCCTATAAAAACTTATGGTATACTGATGGTGTGCTTATTTGTGCGTTTATGACTAAAGCAGGCAGTCACATCCTTGACAAGGTCTGGAACTGCATTATCCTCCCTCATCTCAGTCATCCCCAACACTGTTTCTCTAATCTGTCCATCTTGAGTCCCAAAAGGTTCAGAGTTTCCAGCTTAGAGATGGCGTCGATTTGGAAAATGCTGGAAAGGATCGAAGGAAGGAGTGCAGCAATGCTATCTGTGTGCGTGTCAGTGTCTGTGTGTGGCATGCACAGGTGCGCATATATAAACCCGCCTGCGTGGACATGCATGCGTGCGTGTGTGTGCTGACATGTATGGGTATTCTGTGGATTTTTGCAAGCATGTGTATCTGTGCACTGAATGTGCTTTTTTTCTGAGTAAAGGGGGTCCCAGAAAGTGGAAAACTGGCATAGAGGAAGGCTGCACACGGCCAAGCCACTCATCTATTCTGGGCATCCAGAGCCCAAAGATCCAAAGTAATACTACTAAAAGAGGAAAACAGAGGAGGACATGCCTGGATATGTGGTGTCCTCGGAGGAACGGGGTCACTCAGGTGTCAGCACAGTGTAGTGTGTTATGTAACTACATAGTAACATGGATTCATTGCATAGAAACAAGCTTAAATACAGTAAATTGTTGTTATTCCCCTACTGAAAGAGCAAATCCGTATACATAGAAACAGTGGCAGTTACTGCAAATATCCAGGGAGATGTAAATGTATTTAGAGTCTGATCTTTCACTGAACCGCAGGCCAACACTGTTCACTTGCGTGGAAACCTCTATGCTGCGTAAAATGTATGTTTTGTCGTTTATAATATGATACAGTATCTTCAGTATCATACATGTGGTGCAGGTTGTGGTTGGTTAGCATACCTGTCACAGTCTTGGTTTTGACAGGGCTGCTGGCGTAGTCTGAGGCTTGATTGGAGGGCTGTTTGGCCAGTGGTGTGCTTCCCACCGACACCTCATCATCTCTCCTCTTAGCCAGAGGAACTGGACCCGCAGTCTGTAATGACATCACAGCGTCAATGACTACCTATGCGAAAGACATGAAGGGATATTCACAGTTTTCTTCTATATTGTACTAACATTGTTGTGTGTTGGTAAGGCCATGACCTGGACATATGTTCAGTCAACCTTAAGGATTTGGGTTGATCAGGACACACAATGTATAATGCAATGCAAGAATGAAAGAGGGAGGCAGAGAGAGAGAAAGAGAAAAGAAAAATGCAGTGGAACACAAAGGAGACCTCCAAGACCAACAAGGACTAGTGACAGCTCCCTGTTTTTTTTGAGCAGTCTCCCATGCTGCTAGCAGGCCAATCACAAAAACACACATGCACACACACACACGGGCTGGCAGTGAGATTGGTGAAAGACAGAAGAGTGGAAGGTTGGTTTGAAATAAGGAAACCCCATTAGCATCAGCCAGCAGCACCACTAGGCTATGATGCAGCTGCACAAGGCTGCAGGCCAACCACGTACTGCAGCCTGTGTAAACACACACACACACACACACACACACACACACACACACACACACACACACACACACACACACACACACACACACACACACACACACACACACACACACGCGCGCGCGCACAAGCACACGCGCACAAGCACACGCACACACACACGCACACACACACACATAACATTGATGCAGTTGTTTTTTGATGACTGGGTCGGGACCCAAAGGCTGGTTGTGGTAAGATTAAAAATGGGCCCCTAAATTACATTAGAATTTGAAGCTACTGACTGAGGTATTATGCCAAATCCTTCCCGGGTTCTTGCAACTTAATATAGGCTGAATAAAATAGTGTAGGCCAGTAGGTTAGTTGCCCAAAGTCAATTAAATTCAAAAATCACATTCAGGGCTTTTGTATATCTACTACAAGAATGTTCTTAATACATCTTAATTAGAAAAGACACTCCTAAATCACATGCACATTTAAAAAACAAATACTCAAATACTCACACATAAACTATACATGACACTGAAATACTCGCTTTGACCGGTTTGACGGTTCATGTGTCAAATGGTTAAAAATATTATATAATTCCGTTTGTGCACTTCATGGAAAATATGTGCTTGGCCACATCTTAATACTCTATGCTAAAAACAGGTACCTTACCCAATGACCATCGCTCATTCCTAGTGGATGACATAATATGAGCTAACTCCTTCTACCACACACACTGAGGGGGGGTGAGAACAGCCAAGGCAAATGCCTGTTTGGTTCTCAACCTTCTTTTTTCCTATTATTCCCTTTCTTTTCATTACCCACTTCCCCAACCATCTCACTTCAGTTCTCTGATTTCTCCTGTGCTTGCAGCTCACTCTGGTCATTTGAATTTACTTTTCATGCAAGCCCTTCTTTGCTTTCTCTTCACATATATATCATACCTCTGTGTACCTCTGCTCTCCACTGTCTTTTCCTCCACTGCTCACTGATACTCATCTTCTCATTCTTCACTTTTTCCTGTACTTCTCCACTTCTCTTTCCTCTGTACTCCCAAAGCTCATCCTTTTTCTTCCCTCATGTCCTACATACTTTCCTCTCCCTTCGTCAATCCCTCTTAATGTCCTGTTCCCTGCTCTCAATACCTCCTTTCTCTTAATTTCCTGCCACCCTGAACCTACCAGTCAGTGTCCTCTCATCTGTCCTTCGCAGGCCGGTTGTCTGGCCTTCAGCTGAAGGCCTTGGCTAAACGAGCCAGGCCTTGGGAAGTGGCCCTGACAGGCAGCTGAGCTAAATGCCCTCACAGAAATGCAAAAATGAACACGGGCAAGAGCGTAAACACACATGGACACATGCCTGCTACAGCATGTGCACACACACACACACACGCATACACACGCACACACACGCACACACACAGCAGCCAGTGTTGTGTATCCTTCACACTGGCTGCAGTTCAACTCGTAACATGTGTTTACCCTCGTACAGCAACAACCTCCAGAGTAAGGAGTTGGTGCAATTAACTCCCTCTCTCTTTGTCTCACTCACTCACACACACACACACACACACACAAACAAGTGTATGCCGACAGCCTTTCCAAACTGCAGGAGGCATGAAACAGAGCAACTTGTTGAAAAAAAAGAAAGACATTAAAAGTATTACAATATGATACTTGCATGTACTATATATATATTTATGTGCCTTTACGGGGTGAACCTGTGCTATATCCCAGGCAATCAGACTAAGCATGTCTGTGTGTGTATGTGTGTGTGTTGTGTGGGCACAGAGCATTCAATGTCCATAGCCATCACCATGACCCCTGTCAAATAAATAGAGAGAGACTGGAGAGAAGACAGGGAGCAGAGCACATGGAAAAAGGTAGCTGGGAAAGAAAAAGCAGAGGAGATGGAGCGAGTGAGGGAGGGAAAGAAGGGAGGGAGGGAGGACTACAGACATTTACAGTCACTTCAGGCTCTTATCCAGTCCAACTTAGAGTGGGTGCAACTGTACAATACCAAGTACTTTTATTCATATAAATTACGAGGTACGACATATATACATGCTGACACAAAGAGCCAAGAAGAGAAATAGACAGATGTGTCTGAGAATGAGGGAGGATCAGGTACCTGTTGCTGTTGTCTGCTGCTCCCTCTGTGAGGCTGGTACAGCAGCCATGTGCAGAAAACGGGGTCCACGTTGACAGCTATGCCCTGGACGCTGACCAGCAGGACTGCACCTGGACAACACAAACACACAGAAATACAACACTTGAGATTTAACAGTGCAACTCTGAGGGAAGACAATAAAGCCATACTGTACATCTGTCTTGTCTTTACAAAAATCAGAATGACTGCTAGCAAACACATACCAGTTGTCTGAAAGCACTTGAGCAATGTTTTGACAACGCTAAAACTTGAGTGATCAACTAATGCAATCGGACCCAGCTCGAGAGATGAACAGTGTGATTGACTAAAGTGGAAACTATGCAAACTCACATATACAAAACCTTCGAATGCTTTCTGCTGTGATTGTTTCTTGCAAAGTAGGAGGCACGTCGATACGGATCACTGAAATCATTGTATGGTAATAAGCAATGAGTGAAGGTGACTTAGGCAAATCTGCTCAGTGGGTATCGAGCCTGCTTGTTGGAGAGCAGCGGTGGAGCGCAGTTTAGTTTCAATTGCGCTGTTCAGAGTGGTATCACGCTAAGCCAAGAATAACATTTTCTTTTGATAAATTTCTATGAAACTTGAGACCCTCTCTTGGTTTTGGTTTACTCTTAAATAATAATCTTTACCAACAATAAGCGGGCCCTGAGGTAATGCATTAGGATCCTATCAATAATGATTCCCATGCCGGCAGGATTAGCGCAGGGTCTCTGGCGTGCCGTGGAATGTCCCAGCATGACGATAGGAGGATGTTTCAGCTCTAGCAGGACTTTCAGCAGTTTAATGGAGCTTTGGACAAGACCCTGTTCTTCTGTTTCAGACCCTGAGGCAAAGTGGAGTGTGTGTGTATAAGTGTGAATGTGTAAATGAATGCGTGTGTGTGTGTGTGTGTGTGTGTGTGTGTGTGTGTGTGTGTGTGTGTGTGTGTGTGTGTGTGTGTGTGTTTCGCCTCCGACAAGACCTGCTTGCTTGTTGCCTTACACATATTTTAGTGTCACTAAAGCATAGACAAAGCACAATTATGAACTTCCCCTCGACAAATACACACAAACACACACATATTTTTGTTACACCAACTCTCCGGCTTGGCAGGAGTGACTCTCTCGTCTATTATTCCTTGTGAACAATGCAAATAAAACAGCTCTAATTTGCTCCATTTTTACAGCGCTCAGTGATTTGTGGCCTATGAGCTTGTGTGGTGATTTGTGGCCTATGAGCTTGTGTGTGTGAGTTGTGTGTGAGTCTGTGTGTTTGCAGTGTGAAATAAATATGTATGACTGAAAGCATGTGAGAAAAGTAAGTGTGTCAGTATTATTGAATATGAGCGTGTTCTCTGTGTGAATGTAAGGTGTGAGGTCTGTGATGTGTGTGTGTGTGTGTGTGTGTGTGTATCTACAGTGCAATTTAACTGTATGTATGAATGTGTGTATGCATGCTTTATGACTGTTACAGAACACTTTCTGGGCAAAGGAGACATGTTCTCATTGGATCAAGTCAAACTGACTCACTGTTCTTCCTCTATTTCTACATGTATCTTTTTATTTATTTTACTTTCCGTCAACTCCATCCCTCTGTCTCTTCACTGTTTCCTTATCCACCTACACCCCCAAATTTCTTTGTCTCCCTAACAACAAATTTGCTGGATTTTGTCCCTGCTTTAATTTCCATTCTAAAAACCTCCTCCTGCATTCTCTCATCCATCTTCCCTCACTCCCTTACTTGTGTTTACTCAACTCTTACATTCAAATGTGTCCTCTCTCCTTCCTGGTCGCTCTCTCATCCCTGGTCTTGTCCCTCTTTATCCTCTTTCACCCTTCTCTACCCTTTCTTCTGAAATCATTATTCCACCCTTCCCATCCTACATCCCCCCCCCCCCCCCCCTCCTCCTGATGATGAGGAATCATAACCTCAGCCCTGTGGCTTGAACTCCTACACCACAGTGTGGCTGCTTAATAGGCTTTGGCTGTGGCTGTAGTGCTGAGGCCCGACTTCAAGTGGTTTCATCATACCCCAGAACAGCATGAGCAGTATGGGACCCAAAAGGCTGGGAATGGGCTGAGTAGTGAAGATGTATTCAATAAAATCGAACCCAAAATTGCGGTCTACGGGACGCGCTGAGCTCGACAAAGCACATTCAGCTGAAATGAGTCATAACATAATAAAATCATATAACTTAGTAGATGGATTGTTTGTTTAAGAGTTATTATGCAGATAAATGAGCAAATAAAAAGACATAAAATGCCTAATTGCAGATAGTTCTCTCGACCGGAGCGGCTTAACTGTGGTCTTTGCACAGTATCAATATGTACTACAGTACAATACAGGCACACTATACTGTCAACAGTATTTCTCACTAAACTTAAAGGGGAGTTCCACTGTTTTTACACATAAAAGTCTCTTAACAGGTTTTGGGGGAAATGACAGTGCATGTGAAAAGTTGTATAGAGCTTTTTGTGGCTCCGAGGGGAACCGCACTAAATCTGATAAATTGCCTCAAATGATGTCAGTTGAGTCAGCGTCTTAGGGTGTGGAAATACATAGAAGCAAGGTAACCAGTTCTCTGTAGCCTCTGACCAAATTGTCGGCTGTTGTGTTGCATTGTGGGCAATGTAGGCTACAGGTTTTGACAAGGATGAAGAATATGTGGAATAAAAAGATGATTTTTTGTTCTTTCTTTAAAAGTAGAACAGTCACAGAGAAACAAAAACTGGCCACTTTGCAGGAGAAAAAAAATCACCGCATTTGATTTCATCTTAGGATATCTAATAAAACGTTTGAATGAAAAACTTTTTAAAGGCGACCGCATGACATATACTGCATTTTTAAGTGAGGTGACTAAATAGAGAGAGAGAGAGAGAGAGAGAGGGAGAGGGAGAGAGGAAACAGAATTTCACACTGTATGGATGATGTGCAGTGCCAAAGCCAGTGCAAAAAAAGGCTCTGAAATTCCATGAACAAATACAATAAACAAAAACCCACACATGTAAGTTTCCATTAAAGCAAAACTGTTTCACCACCAGATGACTTGTTGAGTGTATTAAAGTCTAGTAGGTTGGTTTGCTAAAATAACTAAGTTTCCTGAAGTAACTGGCAGTGTTTCAGCAGTGTTTTCAGTGCCTTGCCAGCAACTGTCATATTATTGAGGCTGTGTCACGTCTGTTTGGCTTCTGCCACTGACAGCCATGGCCGCATTGATACATCACAACACCACTCAAAAAGCTCTCTTTCTGCGATTAACAGAGCAAACAATCTACTCTCTCACTCTCTCTCTCTCTCAAACTCCCACTATGTCAGTTTGACAGTGACACAGAAACAAAATATGTGTTGACCTGGCTTTTGAGGCTTTCAAGACCGAGGCTTTACCATCTCACACTGTGTGTTCTCGTTTCATCACTGTGTTGACATTACTGCAGGAGAGTGACACCTCCTTTGAAGCGTGCAGCACCGTGAAACGACCTGGCATGCTTCGAGGGTGACCTCGGCAGCAGGCTGACTGTTGTTTTTCTCTGCTCGAACAGGGTGGCATATGGGTAATTACAGAAAGCGATGACAATGATAACAGAGGTGTTTTTCTTACTTCCTAAATGATTCCTCAAGAAAACACCCAGAGAACTGCTCAGTGGCATAGACTTTAAAAATACACACAACTGCACAATATATGTGCAGGCATCTGTGAAGACACACTTACCTCGACTCACCCGCAGCGGACCTATTAATGTCAAAGGTGTTTTTTTTTCTCTAGTGGCTTAAGACCGGTAGAGGTAAATGAGAGCAAGGGGCTGCTGGTGTTGTTTTACGGCTGTCTGACATCAGGCTGCTCACTGCCTGAGGCTATAGTGAAGCACCAGGCCAGACTGAGAGAAGGCCTCCAACCTTTGAGCCCTTTCTAAATTCTTCTGTCAGTTTCCTCTTTTCTGGGTCAACAGCCCCAGTAATATGTCTTCCACACCTTTATCTGTCTTTATATTGTCTTTTTATCGTATTACATCGTTTAATACATCAACATTTCTGAATGCGAAATCTGCTTTTGTTCAGGCACTGCGAGCATGAAATTCAATAAAATTGGGAGTGGTTAGGTCAGTGCAAGTTCAACACCAAGTCCCACAGTGGAGACCAAAGCCCTGATTGGGGTTACAGAGGGCACAACCTCCAAACTACAGGGCCATGACCCCACCATCAGAAATACAGACAGGCAAAGAGAGGTGGGAGGCACTCACCATCCACCCCCCAGGTAGACAGAGGGGCGAGGGGGGAGGAGGATTCATGTTCTAGCCAGCTAAGCGCCCCCTCAGAATCGCTTCATTGTTGGACGTGAGGCAGCACTGGGACCCTGCGTCCAGCTTCTCCAACAGAAAATAAATAAATATAGCCCAGCCCGCGTCAGCCAGATGACTTCTGACAGGTTTGGTTAATTTCGAAGCCAAGTAGCAAAACAAAACATTACGCCAGCGTGCGGGGCCTACGCTGCCTTTAATTGCTTTTCCGATGAGCTCATGACTCGAAGGTGTCCTGGAGTGAGCCATGCGGCCCGACAGGTGTTCTGCTGGTGTGTGTGTCTGTGTGAGTGTCTGTGACTGTGAATGTAGAGACCTGGAGCTGTTGACACCACTGAAAAAGGGACTCAACAGTGTGTGGGTGGGTGCAAAAAACAGTGCGTGTGTGCAGTATATGTTATGTGTGTGCGGGTCTTTGTCAACATAAGGAAGTGTTTCTATTTGTATCCATTTGTGTGTGTGCTTCGTAGAACAGACACTGAAACATGAAGCCACACATCTCTCACACACACACACACAGGTCTTTGACACACATTCACTGTGCGGCTGTTCCCCTGCCGTGCTGCGACCCAGCAGCCCGGGGGCAATGCCGCTGCAGGAGCCCGGGGGCTCAGGAAGGACACAGGCAGGTTTGACTGGAAACAGACCCTGGCCTACAGAAAGCCTGCTCTCACTCTGGGCCCATGCAACTCTCTGCACTGGAAGCCTGTATATATATATATATATATATATATATATATATATATATATATATATATATATATATATATATATATATATATATATATATATATATATATATATATATATATATATATGTGTGCGTATGTGTGTGTGTGGTTTTAAGAGAATATAAGTGTATATGAGTAAGTGTGTGTGTCTTTCAACATGGCCCAGCAGCGGTAGCCTGCAGCTGACAGGCTAGACTCACCTCGTAAAGGTTGACTAACTATGGATGTGGGTACAGTAACAGTAACAGAAACAGAAACAGGGAGAAGAAGAGCTGGAGAGTGATTCAACCAGTGAGGGAGTCAGTGAAAGGAGAGAAAGACAGAGTGACAGAAGCAGAAAAACACCTACAAGAAGAATAGGCTGAAAGACAGATGGACAGAGACACATATTCAGAGAGAGAAAGAAACAAAAACAGAGACAGACAAAGACAGAGTAGACAGAGATACAGTGCTTAAACAGACGGAACATAACAGAACAACATTGGATGAAGAGCAAGTCATTTTCCTAATCTACATGATAAGTGAGAAGGACTCGGAGTTTGGCCAAGGATCTGTGAGATTTATGGGATGACTGCAATGAGTCTCCATACATGCAAAGTCCTGTGAACCGGATATATCACATAAAACCAAGACTGGACATGCACTAATGCATGCATGTGTGCATGTGTGAGTGTGCTGTCCTATCATTTGTGTGCCTCTGCACACAAGAAAAGAGGTTTATGTTTATCTGAAAGGTCAATGTGCAATTCAAAACTGTGTATGTATGTATATGCATATACTGTACACACAGTGATATACAGCAGGCATGAGTGCCAAGCATGTGTACACGGATGGTTATGTAGAGTGTGTACTGTGCACAGGGCTATATTTCATCCACAGAGAGAGAGAGAGAGAGAGGAGAGAGAGAGAGAGAGAGAAGAGAGAGAGAGAGAGAGAGAGAGAGAGAGAGAGAGAGAGAGAGAGAGAGAGAGAGAGAGAGAGAGAGAGAGAGAGAGAGAGAAGAGAGAGAGAGAGAGAGAGAGAGATCTATCTGTGTTCCCCACCAGGGCTGAGGCTCTTTTTCCCATCTGCTGGGTTTGGTGACTCATGGTTGTTAGCTGTGGACTCGACACATTTTTTCAGACTAATGTTCAAATTCATAATAACAGCACTGATCGTGTTGCAGTGCTGTTGTCTGAAAAACTTTGGGTGGTGCTTGGACTCAGCAGCAGCAGCAATAATTGCCATGTGTATATGTTTATATTTTAACAATGATTGTGATTTTACAAATACAAAGATATACCTCAGGATGAGTAAGATCTGAATGAAGCCCAACAAAGCCAAACAGAAGTGAAGTCTGATCAAGGCTGTTTTTGTCTATACTGTGATTAAGTGTTTATACAATCTGCAAGAAATTCTATATTTGTGTCTTTAATAGTCTAAAATAGAGCACACAGTAAACATTTGACCATGGGAAAAATGGACTTCTGTCCATCCATACTATGTACTGTAGACCAGTAGTGAGGCCAGATGAGGGGTTTAGGACAGCAGAGGAGCAGCTCTGTGGAGCAGATGTTGATAGAGGCTCCATAGCTATACATATTCCCCTTCTAGATGATTCCTAGACTTCATAAATCCACATCAACTCTCATGGTGTTGAAACACAACCAGACACTGCACAATTGCTGCCTGTGCCCCTGATGAAACCCAAGCAGCACTGATTCTGAATATTCCAGCTGTTATCTGTCTTCCTATCCTCTACTCTCTCCTCCACTGATATGCCCACCACCCAAAAAAACACTCTCTGTCTCGTTCACTTCAAATCACACCGACGGAAAATGCTTAAAAGTCATGACCAAATGTGACCTGGCCCTTGTCAGCAAGATAGCTAGCCTTCTTAATGAGAGACAAAACAGACTTGGTCCTGATTGCATTAATGTATCATACCATATCCATCATGGACATACAGTGCACTGTGTGAACTCTAAATGAGCCCCAGTGAAATGTAAGGGGAACAAGAGAGACACTTCTGAGCTCATTAAAATAAACAGGACTTCTGCTTCTGCTGCAGCTTTCCCACACAGTTTGAGTTGTGCGTAGTTACCTTGAAAACTCCTTTATCGCTGCTATCATTCAGCTGGCTCATGGGCTTTCACTACAGTTCAAGCTGAGTTCTCTCAGTTTGTCATAAGGGAGAGAGAGGGGGTGGGGGGTGGGGGGGGGGGGAATTTAATGTCTGTCATTAGCTGGGTCTCCTTCCAAATATTTTTATATGAATTACAATGTAACAAATCGAAAAGCTTAAAGCAAATGGCAAAATCTGAGGTTTCCTTGACCTCGTAATAGTGGTTCTTATACTCTTGAGGCAACAAATGGCCATGAAGGAGTTATGCAATAAACAACAGAGGAAATACTTTGTCAAATAAATAATGATGTTGGTCTTTCTCCATGCAAATAGTAACAACTTAAAGAAGACTGGAAACTGTAATTATTTAGAGAAGCTTTAGATGCACACAAATCAGCAGGTACGTCTTAATTCTTTTTTCTTTCTTTTCTTTTTTTTTTTTTAAACATGACATTTAAACATGGCTGATGTGGCGTACTTCCTCCCTTTCCCTCCCTTTTTATTGTGTTTTCTCACCTATTCTTTTCTACATCATTTATGACATGTGTAGTTGCCTGTCTTATTGTCCTCCTCTCTTCTATGTCTCCATCCAGCAACTGACCAGCTTCATGATCCACCTGTCTTTTTTCCACAACAAACTTCCAGATGTTAGATGTCCAGTCCCATATTCTTGGGATTCATCGTTTTCAGCTTTCTTTAGAGCATGTGGGACAACTGAGGACGAGATCCTGTCTTCAATTACCTTCAAAAGTCTTTCCACCTCTATGCAGAAACTGTTCCCTCAGTCTTTCAGCTTGGCCTTTTGTCAGTTCAGTAGACTTAGTAATGATCTCAGTGACAGATCAAAGTCCTCTGGTTGAGATTTGAGGTCACTCAGGAAGCTGGGAAAAGCTGCGCTGAGGAATCTGACATTTGCACGGCAATATGCAATGGATCCTCTCCTTTGGTCTGTCTGTCTGTGTGCTGTATCTATCTGTCTACCGATCTGGCCGTCTTCCAGTCGACTGGTCCGAGGATCTCTGTCAGGCAATTTGTCTGCTTTGTACATGAGTGAAGTCGAGTTCATTTTAAATACACTTCCAATTCTGGCAACAACTTAGGTGATAAGCGGTCACTGATGAGGCATTTGTGCACTGTGCTCCTCGGAGATCAATAAAAAAAAGCATAGCCAGCATTGGATGTTCGGTTAGTTGCAGCTCATGTCAGCTCCTGAGCTCTTACATTTATTCCAAAGAAAATGTTGTTGCTGCTGCCAGAAATGGAGGGGAAAAAACATAATTTTCTGCTCACCAGAGGATTTCTCCCTGGGAAAACCTACACAACACCAAGTGTTAAGAATTCTAGTTAAAAATTTCACAATCCAAAGAGGGAATTAATATTTCTTCTTTTCTTCAAGTGATGATGATGATGACGCTGATGTGTGTTTCAACAAAACATTATCAGCATGTTTGTCAGTGGATCAGTGCTTCATTCTGCCAGAGCAGTACGTTTTTCTAAAGGTCAAACTGTTCTCCACAGGTGTGTTTGTGTCTGTTAACAGTATGAGTTCAGATGATTCAATTAGAAACTGTAATCTATCACTTATCTGGAATATATTAGTCAGCAACTGAAATCATTATGTAAGTCCAGGTAATATACTTCTATTGACTTAAACAGCATTTTCTATGAATAAGAGAAAATAAGTGTGATCATGTGTGTTTTCACTCTCTAATAACCTCAATAACTATCACAGTGTTCCCATGAATGTGATTTTACACTTGCTCTCCAAACTGACAGCAGAATAATAAATACATGAGTTGGACACAGAGAAAGAGAGAAAGACAGAGTATCGTTGGGGGAGGGGGGTTGCGAGGAGCTGTTTATATGAAATAGCTAATAACTCTTAACCCTTCCTCCTTCTGTCTCTCCCTCTTTTTCTCAGTTTCAGTCTCCGTGGGTCCCTCTCAGTTGCTGCTCCTGCTATCCACCTCATCCTCTTCTTGCTTGCCACAGTAGATTGAAGATTACTCCTCTTAAAGACATAGCCTTAAGTGGTTGCACATTTGAACCATTTAGCAATTTGGTCTAATGGTTTCAGGATGAGCTATTTTAGCTGCGATGCAGGGACGAAAGGATAGGAGGGTGGAAGGCGTTTACAGTATGATGAAACGCTGGCTCTGATTGGCTGGTTATCATTATACAGTAAGGAGGTCACTGTAGTGTCAGTGCTCACGAGGGATGAGCTCAAACAGAAATAGGATGATTGTGACTGAACAATTAGAAGTCAACAGAGCGAGAAAAATGTTTCAAGACATCATAGGAAACCGAGGATGAAGACAATTTATAGTTGTTTTAGATTCATAAAGGTTTTATGTTACAGTAAGGTCAAGGCTACACTGATGTAGCAGTCGTTATTTGGTAGATTAGTACAGACAGCCAGAGATTCATGCTTTCTTACAGGTGTGTCAATTAACACCCAAATGCTAACTATTGCATAATAACTTAAGGTTAGGAATTCCATAAGTGTAGATAACAGAGAGGGATGATAGCTCACCAAGGACACATAGTTTTGTGTGTGTGTGTGTGTGTGTGTGTGTGTGTGTGTGTGTGTGTGTGTGTGTGTGTGTGTGTGTGTGTGTGTGTGTGTGTGTGTGTGTGTATGGGTGTGTGTGTGTGTGTGTGTGTGTGTGTGTGTGTGTGTGTGTGTGTGTGTGTGTGTGTGTGTGTGTGTGTGTGTGTGCGTGCCTGTGGTAGTGGTAGTGGTGGTGGTGCGGTGCCCTGAAACTTCAGAGGAAGAGCTCCTTTGTGTCTTTGGCCTTTTATTAGTCACTGTTGAATGAAGACAGTGGTTTGAACGCTCCTCACTGACAGCAGTGTAAAGGCAGAGTGTGTCTTGTTTTTGGAGGATGTCCCTCCTGTCTGCACACACACTGATGATAAGGGGGAAGTGTTTACACCCATCAGAGCTGTATTTAATACAGTCAGACATCACACATACATACAGACATGTACTTGTGCGCACGCACACGCACACGCACACACACACACACACACACACACACACACACACACACACACACACACACACACACACAAAAGCTTGGGCCACCTGCAACACAGGACGTCCAAACTACTATCAGCTGCCATACATTAACAAACCGTGGCACAAAAACAGTGATGAGTCAGCTTCTCTAAACACACTTGAAAATGCTCCCCAGACTGGCTTATTGGAGACCAGCAGGACAGATAGGGAGGAGAGGGAGATGTGGAGATGATAGGGACAAAGAACACCAGGGAGGGGATGGGACAAGGAAAGGAAATGATGGGAGGACAGAGGTCAGTTAAGAGAAAGGAGAGAGGGAGGGAAAGCATGAGAAATATATGGGGAATGGGAGGAAGAGCAGAAGAGAGGGAATGAGGAAGGACAAGTCTTTGAAGGTAGAAAAACAGCAGCAACAGCTGCCAGAAAGGCTGCATTTATCCTTCAACCTTTAATCTGAGAGTTATCATCAGGACATAGTCCACATCTAGTGGGACAAACCCCCCTTATTGCTTCAATTACTTCTGTCTCACTATCAAATGCCTAAAAGCAAGCTAATTGTGTTTGAAAGCAGACATACTCTCATGATACCGTTCAGATGAAGAAAAGCACATTCTATACCGATGCATAGGATACACATGTACTGCTGTCAGGCAGAATGAAGAATAGGATAACACTGGACTTATTCTGTACACTGTTGTTCATCTCATAACACCACCGCAACGTTCCATATGCATGTAATGCATAGACGGTGAGAGCCGCAAAGGCCAGCTCGCCAACCATTCATCTTCCTTCCTTTCAGACGTCTGCCGGCTGATGAAAAAGGGGGAGATGACATATTTGGCCAAGGAGACGGGACAAATCCCAAGGTGATCCAAAAAAGACCAAAATGACTGTCTCCGTGGAAATCTTAGACTTGATGAAAATGTTTTCTGTCTAGACTCATGAAATTTACAAAGGAACATACGTGTTTTTATTTCCCCCCACCTTGAGAATTAGTGGCCCACGCCATTTTTAGGAATGTAATGGGAGAGTAAGAGCCATGTTGGAGGAAAGCTGTTGTGACATTTCATGCTATCTTCAAATTCTGACTCTGCCAGCAACAACTACAGCTAGAAATCTTCATCTCTGAATCATAATTGGTCAATAAGCCGTGTAGATAGTAGCATTACGTAAACCTCCACACAGCAAAAGAATGTACACCAAGACCCTATTGGTTAAAATCACACCACACATTTACTCATCAGACCATAACCTTGTAAGGAAATGGATTATTATATCAGAAACCATGCTATTGCACAAGCGTCCTGACTCAGAATCATCACTAACAACTTAACCACAACTTAACATGGCAAACCCTGCCCCACACATCAATTATACACTCATTTGCAACTATACATGAGAGTGTGATAAGTAAATAAAAACACCCCCCCCCCCTCTGACTTGAGCCTGCCCATGTCACCAAGGCCTGCATTTATCACGGTGTCAGGGCTGTGGGTTGTATTCACACTGTGAGTTGAAGCTGACTAAACATTAACTCTTGTTTACTCAAGCTGACTAGGTGCACATTTGTTGTTTTTTGCAGCAATTGTCGATGGTAGTAGCATCAGGGGTAGCGGGGGGGGGGGGGGGGGGGGGGGGGGGGGGGGCTGATGTGTGACCAGTTTACATTTCAAGTTCAAGGCAAGGCGGTGCATTTAAGACACTGAGGTGATCTAATGACGGGTATTCTACTATTATTAGAAGCTTTATGAACACGTTTTCTAAACTTTTAATTATGAGCCAGAGGTTGGTGGAAGCTAATCTCTAGTGGCTATTAGTGTCGGGAACTAGTCCTTTCATCTGCGAGGCCTTGTATACGCTGTGAGGGGAAGAGAGTGGTGCTAGGACTGCCTGTGTTTACTGCCTGTTTATCTAAGTGGGCATGTGGGGGGCTGGAGGGGCCACGGCGGGTCAAACCACACACAGCGAGAGAGGAGTCCAGGACCCCCGGAGGACCACTCAAAGTGATGAGATTTTACAACTACTGCTTGGTCTATGACTACTGCTGCTGATGCACACAGACACACAACACATACGCACACATGCACACACACCCGACTCAGAGTCATGACAGTTTATTACTACTGTGTTGAGACTAAGTGCCCCTGGGCAGGAAGAGGAGTTGAAGGTTTCTGTGGACCTTAAGGCCCCCAAGGCAAAGAGAGGGAACCACAGCTTTAACAAGGCCGAGCATGCATACACTAGATTGTTATTTTAAATCTGCTGCACAATTACACTGATACAATTTCAAGGTAATTATGCATTAAGAGTATAGGCTTTCCCATTTTATAGTATCATAGAACAAATAATCTGAACGTTGAGTAAGAATACTTTGAAGTTTGATGAAGATGAATGTCAATGCAGCATGCTTAAAAAAGGCACTTAAGAGAGATGCTTGTCAGAAGCAGCAACCTACAAGTGAATTCAACACTGTTACACTAATGCTGTCCAGGAAGCAAAGCGAATTTTCCTTCATAGCAGATGGTCATACTCCTAGTCATACCACCTGTGTGATCTTGATCTTTAGTACCAGTCCCTGCACAGAGGACTGCTTTGTGCCTACCGAGAGAGAGGGAGAGAGAGAAAGAGCGAGAGAGAGTAGGGGATACTGAAAAAGCCACTAGCAACCAGCAAATCAAAGGCAAGCAGTCTGGTTTGTTTTCTCACACACTGCAGGGCCCGAGTGAAAAAAAAACGGCTAAATAAAATAAACCTTTAATTTGACTGAAATTGGAGGCAACAAGCGCTGCTGTAAGAAAAGGCTGTGAAGTGTGATTTCTTGCGGTTTGGGTTAATCCTGATTGAAGAGCCCCTGAGTTGAAATGTCAGCAATATGAGACTAAAACAAAAATAATTACTCCCAGGGTTAATGAACACAACTGCCTGAGGCACCAGGGAACTGAAGAGGAAAGGGAAGGGGGGGTGTGTGTGTGTGTGTGTGTGTGTGTTCATGAGAGAGAGAGAGAGGGAGAGAGAGAGAGAGAGAGGGGAGAGAGAGAGAGAGAGAGAGAGAGAGAGAGAGAGAGAGAGAGAGAGAGAGAGAGAGAGAGAGAGAGAGAGAGAGAGAGAAGGCGAGAGACGAGAGAAAAGGTCAAAAAAAGAGAGAATGAGAGTACTCTAAAGAACAAGTTGAAGGGACTATGTGCCCTCATTTTTCAACCAGAGAGGGTCAAAATCATAGGCCCGTATTTGTGTTTATCCCAGCAGCTAAATCACTAAGTCCCATCGGTAGAACAATAAATTGTAAGTGAACAGGCTGGCATTCTGATACAGAGCCATCCATCTGGGCCTTTACTATGCTCTGGGTACCATTTCCCCTCAAGGATAAAACATCAAGTATGGCGACACCATACCTCCCTTTTAACTGTTGCCATGCTCAAGGTTATACCATGTCTCTTTGACCAGCTTTCATCTTTACTGTTATGTCTACTCATACTATCTCAGTTGTGCAGGGAGCTGCCCATTACAGTAACACTGGTCACTGGTGCTAGAACGCACCGGCATCTTACACCACTGCACTAATGTGTGTGTGTCAGTGTGCATACACTCAAACTTCCAAAATAGGAAACTATCATTAATAAAAAGGAAACTATCATTAATTTAAAAAAAAAAAAATTGAACATCTGAACAGACACACAATATTTAATTGAATCTATCCCATCTTGCCAATTAAACCACAGAGTTTTTATTTATTTTCTAAATGCATATTTAAAGACTTTAATTAGCTTTTTTATTACAAAACTTGTTTGTTTGTTTTTATTCTGAACTGTTTTTGCTTTTTCTGTTGTAGCTGCTTTATACAGTTTATATGTTAATTTAACCTTGTGAGTAAATGTTTGGTTAAAAACACTCACTCTGTCAGTATTGTGGCACAGTCAGATAGTTATATTGATAGTCATTTGTTCTACTGATTGGCTACCAAACATCAAAAAGCTGAGTCTTGTTTAATATGTGCGTGTCCAGCTCAGACGCCAAAGGGGGGAACGAACGGTGAGAGAGAAAGAAGGAAACAAAATTGCAATAGTGTTGGCGTACCACAGAATAACAAGTTGAGGCCTTTTGTTGAAACCATGATGGATAACGGATGATAACTCTCATCCCTGAAGTATTTTGGCTTAGTTTGTGTCTGCTATACTTCAGCCTAATTGCACTGATATCAACTGTGAGCCGTGGCTACACAAGAGGACGCCGCAGCTCGAGGAAAGAAACATCACAGAACAACAGTCCAACTAACCTGGGTTCATGTAAAGCCTGTGCCCTCGCTCAGTATATGTTGTTACTTGTTAGCTTGTATTTACCACCATAAACAAAGGCAATCTGTGTCCTATAATTCTTCTCATGAATCAAGCCGCCATCCAATCACCTGCCGAGTATTTTTTGAAAGTGCCTGGCCTTCTCCAAACAGTTTCCAAGGTTGACTTCTCAGATGGTTCAGCATAACAAACTATCTCACTTGTTAAGTTAAGCTGGTATAGCTACAAGGCTTAATATTAATTAAATCCTATTTATGTACAACAACACATTGCACCAGTACTATCTGTGTTGTGACAATTGGCAGAATACTGTATACTGGGGCATCTGTGAGAATGTAACCAAAGGTCTTCATTCTAATGCAATATAGTGTATATGTGTATGTATAAAGTACGCACTGTGGTCCGATTATATCTTAGTATTGTGCACCCAATAAACCCATTTTTATTTTTAAGTTTCTGTATGAGGCCCAGTTTGTATATTCAGTCAAGTTTGTGTATGTGTGTGCACATTTCAGCACACTCCTCCTCACTCCATCTTATCCTCAGTGCTCTTAAAGCTGGCCCCCCAATGCACAGCTGCTGGAGGGGATGCGTCCAGGCAGAGTGCTCTAGAGAAACAACAACAACCCACATCAAAGGAGTTCCAGTGGTGGAACATGATTATCAACCTTTATCCTTTGAGTCTACAAGTCCTCCCTTTGCCTCAGCATCATTCACCAGCATGAGGAGGGAAGAGAGAAGAGACGATGATTTGCTCAATACAAGCTGACCACAGACTAATCCCTTACTCATCTCCTCCTTTGACCATTTCTTTTTATCTGTTCAACTTTGGTCTATTTCCTTAAAGCCACAAACTGTAAATGCTAACGCAAGTCAGTAAATATTAAGTCACAGTCTGATTCAGTCAAGTGTGTTCCATTCAAAGGTAAAGTAAGTCATTCTAGAGAAAGATTGTTGATATTTGAACCAAACATCCAAACAAATACACTCCTCTCTTTGTTCTACTTTAAAAAGCTCCGCCCCCACATTAATGGATGTGCATTGCCATGGCAACAACCAAAAGAGTAATACAGCAGAATCCAGAGCGATGCGCCAGCTGTAGAATCAATTCTGTTTCTTTCTCTCTCTCACACACACACAGACACACACATACATACATACATTATCACAGATGAAAAAAATGATTTGTGTCATGTAAGCACAACAGTCCATCCACACACTCCGCCTCTCTGCAGCCTCTCCACTTCTCACTTGACCTGTGTTCAGCATCTCTATCCACAGAAGCAGCCATCTGTCAGCTGCAGCTCCCGAGGAGCTGAGAGGACAGCGGCCAGCCAAACTGCCTTCACCAGGCTGACTGACAGCAGAAATTTATTGTTTGCATTTATTGTCATTTATTTCTCATCTGCAAGTCTAAGTGTAAGAACAGTTACCCACACAGTCCCTTGTAGATTCCATACCTCCAGCAAACCGCTGAATAAATATCCAATAGTGTACTCCAATAGTGTATTCCCCCTGACCCTAACCACCACTAACATACCTCCAGCAACTTTAACTTCAGTTACAGTCAGTGGTGAGCCATACAGCAGGAATTCTTTTTCTGTCACGTTCTGTTGTGGATATTTCAACTGGGAATCAGACTCTCTTTTCTGATACATTGTTTCTTCAGAATGCATTCAAATTTTCCAAATTAAAAGTACAGTATAATGTTACAATTGACGACCTATGCAACCCTGTTCTGCATCCATTGGCAGTATAACTGTCCAAGCCTCTTCGAAAGGCAGGGGAAATCATGATTTGCGTGTTAAGGTTTTCTTACTTTCACTGTGAATCGTTGGACTAATATGATCTTGGTGGTGATACACTTTTGGGAATTCAGGCCTTGGGCTGGGTGCAGCCAGTCATCTCTTTCAGCTCCAGAGGAGCGGAGTAATAAAGACCAGACAACAGGCTAAAATGAACTGATCTCTCTTTCCAAGCCCATGGGATGGTCAACATGGGTCCGCTGTGCATTACCTAACTTTAAAGGATTGTGTTCATCTCATGTTTTGGTTGCTGTGAGGTCAGGACCCTGAAACAATTTTGGATCAGACAGGAGATAGTGTTGCAAAATAGTGAGCTATGCTGCAGCAAAGCATCCAAGACATGGACATGACCCGCATGATGTCACGTACCTGGCTTAGTCTTCATGACTACAACAATGAGGAACACACACTGACACACACACACACACACACACACACATTGTACAATCAGAATTTTTGGTGTATTAGTAAATAGGTCTAACACTGGATGCTGCACTGACTTCAATACTGTACGCATATGTGTAATATTCATCCACACAATTACATACTACTACTACTACTAATAATAATAATAATAATAATTAATAATAATAATAATCATAACAATTTTATTTGTATAGTACTTCTCAAAGCTAGTTACAAAGTGCTTCACATATTACATAGTGAACCTGATTTATTATTTAATATGATACATTTAATGGTCCACACCACCTCAGATGTGAGAAAGTCCTATTTCTCTACGTCAGTCTAGATTATGTCTCAGATGTGCTTCAACTTAAAAAAACAATTTTACCAGTAGTCATATTAAATGACACATCATTTTACTGCTGCTGTTAACGACCAGACAGAAACACACTTGACAGATACAGTTACCACATCTACTTCTGACACTTAATCATGCGCACACAAAACAATACAAAAGCAATACTTGTAATACACATTACATTACATACAACCACACACACAAACACACACACACACCAAATTGTAGTGGAATAAAATTATGCGGTCAATGCTGGGGATAATGGGCCTGACGTCAGGCGGACCTATAAACCCAGCTCAGGTGTGGGTTTATTTTTCTTGGACCTATCAGAAAAGTCATGAAATAAGAATCTCACTGACAGACTCGCAGCTAAACAATAAATCCCTACTCACACTTTCAGATATGTTAAGTAGAATTGCTGTTCAAATAAACCCTGGCATCTCCCCATGCACGCAAACTATCGTGCCATCTGACACATCTCCCAGTTCCACTACTTGCACTGGTGTAACACCAACTGTAGCCATACATCGTATGTCATGGATATTGTATGATCCGCAGGACTGCTGCTGGGGCAGAGAACATCTGGACAGGGCACTTAGGGTGCTCATTTACTGAGATTTTTTTTTTTTTTAAAAGCTACGCTAAGTCACATTTAAATGTTTTACTCACTCGCTGTTGAGTCATAACCAGTGTGCATTATGAGGGTAGGAGTTTGCATTACAGAACAGATTACTTTATGTGCCTTTGGGTAAAATGAGCTAAACATTTTCAAAAATGTTTCATTACAGTATATTACAGCTGCATACACCCATTTATAATGCAAAGTTTGGATCTCTGACATGCCCCTGGGTGGACAAATACTGTGTGTGTGTGTTTGTGTGTGTGTGTGTGTGTGTGTGTGTGTGTGTCACAGGTCAACAGATTAAAACTGAAGGGCAAAAGATCATGTTTTGTTTTGTCATAAACTGAGAACATGACAGAAATAAATGAATGTTATTAGAACTGCTTTGAAAGGATAGTTTTAATGCCGTTTCTTAATGCTTCTTCTGCTTTTCCACCTTGTCCAAAATCAAATTCTGACTAGAAATATGAATTTTTTTTTTTTTTTAATAATAATTCGACATGATAAGTTTAATAATTTAAAAATGGGGTTCTCATTTCTGATTTAACCTTAAAAAAAGCCCATAACTGTAAAATCTTTATCAGCACACTGGTATGTCATGGCTTTAACACAAGCTGACACGTTCAGCCACTTCCCCAGGCTACTGTTAACTTCTGGCCTCTTCACATTTAGGATTCATTGATAGTGAGACTGTCCTCTGGCCCTGACCTCTCTCTGCACCCTCTCAGCTTTCCTCTCATCCCAACCCACCATAAAGTTAAGGGAGTGTGGACACAGCCTGTAGAACTGCTGGCTCACCCCACTACGACCTGCCTCAAATGCTTTACTACATCTGATTACATCTCTTTCTGTCAACCACAAAGACGCTCACAAGAAAAGGTTAGCTCCTTGGAGCCTATGATACCTCAGAAAAATCTGCTGTGTTTGAGGTACATCCAACATAGTACACTATGTATTGTAATGGACCGTGGTGGTCAAGGGGAGATGAGCAACAAAGCAATGCCATCACAATGCCGTAGGTCCGAGTAGCCTAAACATGATTCCTCCACAGTGTTGCGGTCTTGGTATTTATGACACAGTAAGGGTCTGACAGTTTGGGAGTACCTACACATCATCGGCTGCTCTTCTTATGTTGAGAGGAGCCAGCTGAGAGTGTTTGGGCACCAACAAGGCAGTCTCAGGGGATGCTGGAAGACCTACATCTCTCACCTGTCCTGGAGTGCTTGAGGACTGCCAGGGAAGACGTTAGGAAAAAGGATGACTGGACTTCTTGCCCCGTTGTCACCATGACCCAGACTGGGATAAGAGGCAAGACTATATAAAAGTGGAACCGATTATCTATGACAATGTTTAATGGGGTTTTTTTATGGTATACACTGCTGTTTATATTAATAAAGGCAAGATGAGATAACTATATGATGTAAAGCTCAATACTAATATCATATCTCTAAGCATACAAATGACTAACTGAGGTAGAATATAAAGACCATGAACCATGTCAGGAGGAAGAACCACAGAACTTACCTTACATTAGAACATGATTGTTTAAATAGGGTGGAAACTGAAAAAACTGTCTGGAATTCACAAAGTTCAGAAGAAGTACCACACTTTCATGTCATGTCTGGTACAGTCTTTTTTAAAATACTGCAGTAATTTCAAGATGCTTGCTTTGAACTTTGTGTTCTGTGATCTCAGGTTGTGATAACTTCAGAGAGTAATATTTATGTTTTTGGTAAATAAAATAATTCTGCAGACACACTATCATAAAAATCAGCAAAGGATCAACGCAAGACCACATCTGATGAAAGAGACCTCTATAAAATATCACTTATGTGGCAATAGTGACGGAAAAGGGAAAACGTTTCATCTTTAATCTCTTATGAGGAATATCAATTAAATTACATAAAGCCATTGTTCTTAAGGAACTAATTTATAGAACAAAAGCCACAGTTCAAAACACCCTAACGCATAATCTTCTTCAATCTGATATGTAAGGGACAAAGTGGAGGAGGGAGTTCATAAAGTTACACCTGAACTTAGACTGTTGACAAGCCTCGCCCATCATCCAACATAACTTCTTCTTCCCCCCTACATATTTCTGTGTAATTACTGATATATCATAAGATTACGTGACAATTCTACTATAAAGCATTAAATGTTGGCAGCCATTTAAGGGACTCATTGTTCTAGTTAAAACAGCTATTATGCACTTATATTCAAACACAATATTCAAAGAGTGGTGAGGAATGAAAGGAAATAAAGCAGGGTACATCATAATAATACAAATAATACATATATCAATACAAATATCACAGATCACAAACTACCTATTGTTCTGATTGACAGCACAGGCAATCACAAACAACAGAGCAATGACGTGGTATGTAGATGCAGTATAGTGATTTTCTCTCATGAGACCATCAGCTCCCCTCACCCTCTGACAGCCTTAAAACTATGCATGACCATCAACAAATAAAATGACAAACACCATCAATATCACCACAGATTTGTACTCATTCCTTTCTATATATATATATCAGTAATTCGTTATCTCTCTCCCCATCACTCTCTTTTTCTTTCTAGCATGTCAGAAACACAGACACATCTGTGCCCCCTCACCACCACCAGAGCAGAAGTTTATTTGAATAGAAAATTACCCTCCTTGTGTTTAACATATCTCCAATATTGTCATCACCAAATATTTATTTGGAGAGGAGAGGACCTCTGAATGGCCGCATTCCTTTCTGCTTTGCAGCATTTACATAACTTTTTTGTGGGAGCGCACGTGCGCACAAACACACGCACAAGGCCGAGGCTAGATATGTTTACAAGAGTATTTCACACAACCATCTTCCATATTTATATGTGGGCTGTGTGTACTTGCCTGGGTGAAAGTGTGCTCCGTTTGGAGAGGAACTGAGTATGATTGTGGCTTTCTCAAAAAAAATAAAAATAAATAAAACAACACCAGACTTCTCTCACTTCCTCTTGTGTATGCTACTGTTGAAGTCCCTTCAGATTATTACATTGTGCTTTATCATTTCTTCAATAATCTACATTTTTTTATATGATAAAGTGCCAGTGAGAAATAATGTCTACAATATGTTACACAGTTATTAACAACTCAATTTTTTTTATTCACACTATTATTTATTTGGTCCACTGTGTATCAACTCATGCCCTCATCATCAAGACATCATTTTGGTTTGTAAATCTCATCATGTGTCTCCACCACCAAGTCACAACAATGTTTCTAGTAAGTGCTACAGAACTAAGACCTAAGAGTCATGTATTAATAAACTGCTTTAAAATGACATCTTTAAATCCATGTTTCATTAGTTATTTAAAAGTGAGTCTGACTACCTTTGCAAAGTCATACAGACCAGTGTGGGTCATCTAATCCTGGTTCACTTAAATGTTAAATAAAACAGCAGAGATGACTTGCTTTGCTCTGTTTCTTTAATCCCAGGATCATTTACTTGATATAGTTGTTGTACCCATGAAGGTGGTCCACCATCAAGCAGACAGAGGTGGTGGTGGTGGTTGTGGGGGGCAGGGTGGAGGGGGGGGGGCACCACATTGTGAACAGTGCACCACAAGGGGGCAGTGATGTAACAAGGACCTAACAAAGGTCAGAGAGGCTTCCTCATAAAGAACTAACAGAGGGAGAGAGAGCGGGAGGAGGGAATGGGGGTGGGGGTTGAATGAGGAGGGAGTTTATGTGGAGGAAAGATAGAGAGAAAAAAAGATAAGGCAGGAGCAGAGTCAGAGTGTCAAAGAATGAAAAAATAGGTGTGTGTGTGGGGGGGGGGCTTGGTAAAGAAAAATAAAAAGGAAAGTAGAAAGAAGGATGTCTGAAAAGAATTTGGGACGGTTGAGGCATATATACAACTGCAGAGAGCAGGAAATAACAGCAAAGATTAAGGCCACTGAGTGTCAAACAAAACCAGACTGCTTAAATAAGAGAAGTCCATTTAAAGACCACCCAACTTATTCTCACCTGGAAGCTGAAAACGTTTATGGTTGATTGAAATAGTAAACAGAATCCTCATTTCAAAAAAAGCTGACAAATACCAACACTCCTGACCTTTATACTCCAACTTCAAAAATAGACCAACATTCTAGCAAACCAGACCAAACAATCAAAGCTTCATTTGGATAGTGTACTAAAAATATTAAAGTCTGTCTGCCAGCGCTGTCCTTTGAATGGTGCTGCACAGAAACACACATGCACAAACAAACACACACACACAAACAAACACAAACAAGAACTATTGGCCCCCTAGGGAGCTGTCCCAGTAAAACCACAGGTCCCAGAGGGAGGCGCCCTGGTGTCTCTGTAGTGACCCGTTCCTTAAACAGGCCTGGAGATGTTACTGCTACAGCTTCAGTTACTGTGTCTTGCATACACTGCAGAGGAAAATGTGTGTTATATAGCTCTCTGCACCACAAGTTTTGCATGACCACCCGGACGGTCTGCTAATGATAACCACAATGGTCACGTCTGTGGCCTGTCACACACAGCGGGCCTCAAATGCAAGAGAATTTTCATGTTCTTCTCATAAATGTCTTACTGTTTTCTGCGAGGCTTGCTCACATTGAGTGTTCCAAATCGGATTCAGCAAACTCTCTCAACTGGTCAAACTGAATCACTTGTTTAAGTCTGATGAATATTACATAGGTTTGTGACATTTCACCGTTAGCATAATCGACCCTTAAATAGTCATTTAAGTCTACCTGTTACACTCCGTTTGGAGAGTTTCATTCACACTGTGGAGTTTCAGCATAGACATTTGCAGAGAAAAAAACAAATTCAGCTGTGCCAGCGGTGATATTAGAGAACATGAAGCATATAGAAAGGGTTAATAGTACAGCATCATCAGAGCAGGGCTGTACTGTGATAGAAATAAGGAGGGAATATACAGTTTGACGGGAGATTAGATGCTTAAAAGAAAGTGTAGCGGTCAAAGACTAATATCAGAGGCATAGGGATGTGTATCACTGAGAAATTAAACAGCTGTCAGGTGAGACGGTGAAGATACTGGATAGAGACGTGAGGCAGCTGTCAGAGTGAGAACATTTTCCTTCTGAAATGTATAAGTTGCTGTGTTGAAATATGCCTACATCACTACCTGGCTACTACATGAAAGGCAAATGAATAAGAGTACTGAAACTGAATATTTCTCAGAGACACTAATGGAAAAATTGTTAATGGGAAACTTAAAATCCCATTTCACATTTCACAACAAAGCTATCCCTGTCACACTCTGTTTACTGTCTGTGTGCTTTTCTTTCAAACATTCTGCCCTGGTTCCTACCATCTCTGCCACACTCTTTTCAACTCCCAAATCTCAGAGTGTGTGATATTCTGCCAGCCCAGATGTCTAAGTCGTGGCTTGTTTGTCTGTCTTAATACCCCGTCCTGAACTCCCTGATGCTTAACATGTTTTTCTGCCTCATAGTGTTTTTTTTTTTTCTCTCTGTGGGAGCTGTTTAAATGGCAGCCTGCGAAGGGCAAACCGCAAAGATGAAGAGCCCAGTGACCAGTGCAACACATGTGTTACAGCGGAGACACATTCATATAAAGCCTAGTATTACTGTAGTACTTGCTACCAAACCGCAACCAATTCCAACCAAATTCAGTGCACACTCACTCCGCCCGATGCTGTGTCATCCTGACAAAGCAAGGGCAATAAACAATTCAGTGTAAGGCCGACCGTGCCAACACACGAGAGGCTCAGAGCACTACTGAGTCAGAGAAGCCTGATTTCTATATTTATCTGTGAAAACCTGCAATGGAAAAAAATAAGCAGAAAATGAACACCTGTAAAACAACTTGTAACACTACAGTGATTAAGAATTTCACACGAGTACGAAAACAAAGCAAAGCCGATCAAAACAATCCTATAGCCCTTTAATTCTCCTCTGTGCCCGCCCCCCCCAAATCCTCGTTCAGTAATTGGGTTTTCTGCAACATTTTTGTGTGTTCACTTCAAAAGCTGCTAGTAATTACTCACATGCATTAAAGTGGAGACCGCAAACAGCCACGATGCCGCACTCTTTTCAAGTTCCAAATGGTGTTTATTAAGCCGCTGTTTCAAGACCAAATTTGTCCACTGTCCATAAAGTGTTGCATTCTAACTCAGTGGCAGCTTGCTACAGTGGTTTTACATTTGTTTAATTTTTCTGTGCCTATTGTATCTCTTCTGTGTGTGTGTGTGTGTGTGTGTGTGTGTGTGTGTGTGTGTGTGTGTGTGTGTGTGTGTGTGTGTGTGTGTGTGTGTGTGTGTGTGTGTGTGTTCTACATGTATGGCATGGAAAAGGATTTTCCAGCGACACCAAAATAAATACTTGACAATTAAAATGTTCGAATTGAAAAGTATTTATTTAAATATGTGACATCTATTTTTTCTACAGATTATTTTATCTTCCATCTTTAATTTTAAAGAATAATACATTCTATTGATTGATTTTTTTTTCTTTCCTTTTTCCTTTTATGTTATCAAAAACAGTAATAATAAAGGTCAGCTGATGTGAAGCCGTGGTCCATTACCCAGAATGTCAATCAGCTAGTGGAGTGAGACCATCTAACCACTGTCTGTGTGTCTGACAGCCGTCTCCAGTACCCCGCTGTTCTGTGCTGTTCTTTCCCTCCTCTGGCACGGGTGACCCCATGTTCACACCTTGGATAGCAGTAGGGGGTTCGACAATGCTATGAAATACTCTTCTACGTCCCTGATACCGTGGTAGCTCTCAATCAGGCTGCTCCGTGCCAACATGTTCACCCTACCACCTACTGTGTGGGCACCAGCTGAGGGGATCTGCTGGATGTCATGATAAGACATCTCCCTGTCAAAAAAGGTTTGTTCGGCTCATATCCCTGGATTACACTGGATTACACTGGATTTAGGCAGGCAGCCAGATCATGGTAACACTTTAATTTTTAAACAATAGTTTAATACATGTATTGAGCTAATCTAAATCTAGCCATAAAACGTATGATTCTAAATTCCTTTTTAAAAAAGCTGATTTGGTTAAATATACCATGGACAGGGTGTGCCTCTGGCTCCGGGCTCTGTGACCTCCCTAGCTTCCTTGTGGCCACAGAGGAAGCTCCTGTGAAGGTTCCTGATAGCAGAAAAGAACTGGTGGCTGATAAAAGAGGTGTGAACAGCAGTGTAAGCTTGTCAATGCAGGGGCTACAATGATAGACCATCAAAGGTTAGAAGGGTTACAAGGCTGGAGGACTGGACGTCTGGCACCGTATATTCTTATAAAGCTAGATAAACATATGTTTTCATATGTTGGATTTCTATGAAAACTAATTTTGACTTTTCTCATTTAAAAGGATGAAAAGGAAGAAATCAATATAACAAATTGTGAAGCAGTTTAGTTTGCAACAAAGGCAAAAATGAGAGTTTTGTAAGTTAATTATAGTGGAGAACTTTTACATATAGAGGATGTGTTTTTGCTGGGTGATAGAGTAGAGACTATAAAGTCATAAATCCACCATGTGACTTGGTGATAAGGTCCCTTTGGTGAGCCTACCCCCGTCTGCTTCTTATCACACAATTGCAAACCCCTTCTTCTCCACCATCCTACCCTACACCCCCCCCCCCCCCCCACATGTTGTGGAAAAGCACGACGGTGTGACCTTTGACACCTTAATCAACGGGCATTAAAGAGCCTCTTAAACAAAAGCGACGAACTGGGCAGATCGGACTGACAGGGCGACTGACTGACCCAGAGGCTAAGAGGGATCCGGAGGCAGCGGTGCTGAAATGCCGCCACCAACACATTGGAGGTGGCAGAGGTGGTGGGAGAGTGTTGGCCATCACAGGGCTTACAGATTAGCCTGGCTTATTAGTTCACTAAAGGGACCTTCCACCCCTCTCAGGATTGTCACACGTCGCTTTGCTGCCTTGCCCATTTAGACCCTGTCTCACACAGGCAGGGTGCCTGTCTGTCAGAAGCAGATGGAGGTGAAAGGGTGAGAGTGATTCAATGATCCTGTAATGTTGGAGAACTTAACAAGAGCCGCTTACATTAAAAAAAAGGCACACTAAACCCCGAACACCCACTTGCATCAGAAAATACACACAGACACACATGCGCCAAAGCACAATGGGTTTTGTGCACTGTGACTGTGACTGTTGCGCTCCAACATTTTCACCACAACAAAACTCAGCATTAGCACATGTCTACACAGATAAAAGACTTCTCCTTTTGAGTTTTAATGATTTGTAAAAAGCGGTGAAGTGACAGCATGTGAAAAATATGCAAAGTGCACCAAGAGGACAATAGCGCAGTCACAAAACATGGCGATTAATCAGAGAGAAAATGAGAATTAGATCAATGTGTTGATATAGCGAGGATAAAGGAGAAAAGGCCTATAACTTATACTGAAACGAGGTAATATTTCTAACTTATGCTCCAGCGCAATACTGACCAGGGTGGAGGTCAACTAACGGTTATCCACCAAATGCAGTTTAAACAAATCCACTAGGGGTGGTGTTTCTCTAAAAATCTTTGAACTATAGGGTTGACAAAAATATTTGTTGGTGCTAAGCTATTTATGAACAGATAAAATACAACATAACTGGACACAGAAAAACACTTTTCACACATTCAATCCTAAAACAAGAAGGAGTGAGAAGAACTGACAACAGGATCAAGCCACTGCAGACTACATAATGGATTATGATTGATAATAACTCATTTTCATCTCTTTTGCCTAAAAACCTCTTATCCATATCTCATAGATGTTATTTACTGAGTAAGCGCAGAGTCATATCCAATTTTCTGTATGAGCTAACAGGTCCCTGTGTGCTCTGGTCTACAGCATGCAGAGCGCCACACATGTAGACATCAAGTCATCTATCTCCCTGTGTGGAGAAGCAGACTGGATTTAGTGTCTGCACCTGGCCAGAGATCTTCTGCCTGTCCAAAAAGCCCAGACCTCATAGTGACACTTTAAAACAGAGCAGACTCATTCAGCAGTCAATCAGCAGTCTCTCCTTTCCTCCCCTTTTGCTATCTGTCACAACACCCCGACCCCCACCATCTCCTCAACCCCCCCATCTCTACTCAAACACACTCATCTGTTATCTTTTTGATTCACTTCATTGTTAACTATGACTAATGTTGTGTTAGCATCTTGTGATGCTGTGGATCCACGGGGTACACACCCCACATTTCATATAAATTGCAAAATCTCAGGGAAAATGAAGATCTTTCCTAAACTGGAGGTTAATGAAACAGAGATTAAATCTTTCATTTCATAATTACTCATTCCTAAATAACATCCATACTCATACACTCTGTGATGTTAGAGTTGCCTAGTGCATTTGTGCAATTCTTCCCAATCTTCCAGTGTGTCCTTCCTGGCAAACACGCATCACCCCTCCAAACCTCCTCTCCTCTGGGAGAGACTTGAAGCTGTAATGACCCATAACTACTTCCGTGCTGCGAGGGGTTGACAAAGGCTAGAGTTGAAGTTCCATCCTGCGGCTGTTTTTTCTTTTGTGGGGTAAAGGTTTGTGTGTTTTTTTGTATGTGTTGGTGAGTGTATTACTTACAGTTTGTGTGTTATATATGTACTGTAAGCTTATCTTTACTCATTTTCTAGCAAGACAAAGTAGACTGCAAGTCTTTAACCTACACAGACAGGAGAGACGGAAGCTTCTGGCTGCTAGTGACCGACGGGAGCACAGCAGAAAATCGAACCATCTGTGGAAGGTTAACACACAGTTCTAGACATGGGTACATAATACATACACACTTCCCATTCTTCATGCACACACACAACAGCAGGGAGCTTAAAGTGCACCCCACTGCTTTCATCTCACCTTCAATCAGATAAATTAGCTGCCTGCTGGTTACTGGCCTCCTAATTCAGGAGGTTTTCACGCCTTTTTTCTCCCCCAGCAGGACAGAAAGTGCTGGAAACTGTATCGGGAACATCTTGATACCAGAGCAGCTCCTGCTCGACCCCACAGTTCACATCGGCCTAAAATACATCAACACAGACAAATACGATATCCACACACACACACACACTAAACTGCTCTGTGCGAGCGCTCACACATCCATACTGTATTAATCTTATGTCAGAGGCCTTGACTGTCTTTCCCAGGCATACCAGAGAAGAAAGCTCCTAATGGTGTTGTCAACCGCAGAGCTGACAAGGGGGCTCCGAGGTCCGAGGCCCCCGGAGCAAACTCTACACCTTGGCTGTGGAGATCGGACTCACAGAAGCAAATATGTTAGCCCCCGAGGCTGAGTGTCTAAACGCCCTCCTGGTCCAGACAGTTTGTGCAGTCTAAAAGCTGATTAAGCTAATACACACTGTGGGTACTGAGACACATTAGCCCCAGCTTTCAAAACAGCGGGTCATATTTCATGGCAAAAATGTTTTCTTTATTAATTTCTGTAATGAGTGTGTCGTTAAGTCGGTGTGTCTCCATCTCCGTCTCAGCTCGTTCTCGCTCTCTGATCTCACAAAGATCTAGCCTAGATGTCAAAAAGTATGTTTATGAGTCATGACATAATGACAACCTTTTGGTTTTTTGGGCAGTGGTCTTTTTTAGGCCTTATTATTGCTCTTCCTGTGAAAATAAAAGAAACCCCAGTGAAGCAAAGGGCAAGAGTAACCCCGTAAATTCTGATGCTGCCGATAAGGCCAGAGTAAGTGATACATTTCAAACTCAGATCAGAGTAAAAGTACAAGGTTAGAGAGAGAGGTAGATGGAGTCGGAGAAGATTCATTTTTTCGTAAAACTGCCACCAGCATCTGACAAATAAAGTTTTGACTATGCTTGTTTGGGCTCATCTCTAAGCTACATAAAGGGAGAGAGAGAAAGAAGATAAACAGAAGCACACAGGACAAAAACAAGGAGTGCTCAGAGTCAGAGAATGACAACTGGCCATAAAAGTTGAGTTGGGTTGAAGATGACCAGTCACAAGACCTTGCCTGGCCTTCAGAAACACTCAGGCTCAGGTTTCCAGGAGAAGCTGAGAGGCCAAGGGAGTAGGATGCTCTCCTCACCTAAGAGACCATAACTCTCTCTCTGGGCCAGAACCTCTGTCACTCCAGCCTGCCCTGGATGGAGCTCCCAATCACCTTCCAAATCTGTTCTCATCGACAGCTTCCATTAACATTCCTGCCCAACCTGGCAGAAGACTATATGAAGGTTAAGTGGGGCGGAGAGGGTGGAGGGTGACAGACCAGGGCCAGGATCAGTTTTTAAGGGTTTTTAAGAGAGAAGAAGAAAGGGGAAGAAGAGCAAAGAGTCACAGAGACAGGAGGCCGAAGGGCTGTTATGAGCTAAATAAAGAACAGAGAGAGTGGGGGGGGGGGGGCAGACCGGTACAGGGATCTGGACCTGGTCTGTATACTCCACTCTGAGTGCAGAAGGGCTCACTAAATCACTGCCAAATAACACCACTTACAGGTCTGCACTGCTGTTACTGAGAGAGAGAGAGACAAAGAGAGATAGAGAGAGAGAACAAGAGAGAGAGAGACAGAATGAGAGAGAGAGAGAGAGTGTGTGTGTGTGTGTGTGTGTGTGTGTGTATGTGTGCTTGAGAGAGAGAGAGTGAGTGTGTGTGCTTGAGAGAGAGAGAGAGAGAGTGTGTGCGTGTGCTTGAGAGAGAGAGAGAGAGAGAGAGAGAGAGAGAGAGAGAGAGAGAGAGAGAGAGAGAGAGAGAGAGAGAGAGAGAGAGAGAGAGAGAGAGAGAGAGAGAGACAGTGACAGTGTATGTGTGTATTATAAGTCCTGTTTTATCTTGTTAATTATGAACATAACCAGAAAGAAAAACAACAGAGAAAAGTACCATCAGGGACTGACCCCGGCTGTCCTGCTGAGGTCAGCAGTGGGCAGCAGAGTGGACTGGTTGACATGAACCAGGATGCTGAGCACACACTTCCTCCAGCCATTATGCACAAGAACTAAGCTAAACCCCCTCAATCACACTCTGATACCGAGGTTAACACTTCTCTATTTGTTTTAGTTATGAGAGCAGCTAGCGACACAAACCTGCAATATCTCCTTGAAATATGTTAATAGAGACGATGTGTCTTTGTTTATAATTGCCTGTATAATTCTCATTATGCTATCTATTATATTGTGAATGTCTGCGGCAGAAGTCATTTAACTTTAAGTTTGAGGTTATTGATCTCCGGCAGGGGAGTCAAACCAGAACTGGCTCACCAATGGGTCCAGTCTGGCCCACTGGATAACTTTGCAAAGGCTGAACATTGCAGAAGAAATTCTATTCTTGCTTATTTTCACTTGCCATCCACATTCAGAACTTCTAATTGAGATACCTGACTTGCAATGTGATTTGGATTTGAAGGACACATTTTTCCTCAGTGGGTTAGGACATATTTTATCAGTATCGCTTAACAGGGTACAGGAAAGTTATGAAATTATTATTAATATATTATACATATTACATATTATTTATAGGTTATTATGCAATGATTTTACTGGTCTGGCCCACTTGAGATAAAATTGGGTTAGAGTTAGGGTTAGGGTTTAGACCACACATTAAAAACTAACTACTAGGTACAAAGTTAAAAGTTGCTGACGGGAAAGTTTGTCTGCAGGGATACAAACTGAGATTAAGTGAAAATGAAAATAGAAATCTGCAAACATTCAGAGAGTTGTGGCTAATAACAAATTGGAGGCCAAATCGTCAAATACAGAGTGATTAATATGTAGAATTCATCACTGAGACTTGCAGTCAAAGCAAATCAGATGTTAAATAAGCATGAGCGAGGACATATGATAGTAATTTCAAAATTTGACATAATCAATTTAAATGTTGCTGTTTTCAATATAAACAATCCCAATGATTACTGTGATGTGCGGTAGACACCTTATAATGTTATAGCCTGATGTATGGTGGAAAAAGTCAGACATAGAGGGGGGAAAGTGTCACAGTGAGAGCTGAATGCAGACAGATTAATATATAGCATTTATCTTCAAAAAGTGCTTTAGCATAAAAATTAAACAAGCAACAGTTTTAGGGCAATTTAAATCCATTTGAGGTATTTTTCTTACTTATGAACATTCTGACAGTTGTGTAAGAAATGGACCACTTGATGCAACCCAGAAACTAAAAGCAAACATGTTAAAAATTACTTTGTAGAAAACACATAAAAGAAAAGTGAATTATAACAATATTGCTTGCCAAATATACAGAAGACCTGCATCAAAAGAGCAAGGTCAAAGTAAAAGAAACATAAAAAATGGAAAAATAATAAATGATGAAATTCATTTCAAAATAGGACATTTTAAAATACACAGATATCTGACTTTATATTTTACTATAATTATAGTATGTTGACAAGGTTTTTGGTTTGAGGGCGTATTAGCATTTTTTCCAATAACAGAAACATCATCCTCAGATGATGTGTTAGCGTGTGCATGAGTCTGTTTATAATGGATGTAAATGAAAGGCTCGTCCATGTTTGATTGGAATCCTGGAGGCATATGAGCCAAACTTTGGTATCCTCAATGAAGCATTAAGAGGAATTTTATGAAAGTCTCACCGTATCCACACTGTGGTCCATGAAGACCAATCACAGTCTAATCCTACAACTGGAGATGACAGAAAAAAAAATCTTGTTTGGCAAGATTTCCCTCCCCTGGCGAGTAACATTGTTAAAAGTCAAAGCTTATTCAGTTGAACTGCTGATGGTCAATGACATTTAAGTCAGATACGCATCTGGGTATTTTTTTTGTAGCTAGAAAACAAGCAGGCTATCAATCCCTCCATTGTGGTTTTAAACTCCAAACCAGCAAAGTTGAAGTTATGATTATTATTTCATAGTTATTTTCTGTAGGTCGAACATGTGGAGAGTTACAGATTGAAGCTTGAAATCTGTTTCATTTCCTCTGCCAATCATTGCACTGCTGGTTAAACCTGCATTTACTTAGTCATCTAAGCAGGATTTTGGTTCTTGTATGGGAAGTGACGCCAAAGATGATCCTGTGTGGTCTGAGGGGGACTCCGAAGACAAATGAGAGGTCTGCAATACAAAACAAGGAGAATTACAGAACTCTCGGGCGTGGGGAGACTGCTTTCATATTTAGGGGATAAATATGTGACGATAGAGTGAAGACTCTGAGAAGCCATTCTTTAGTCTGTCTGTCACTGGGACAAATCGCGGTGGTTTTGGATGTAAGAGAGAAATGCACTTTGAACAACAGAGGGTCAGCGTGCTGCAAACAAAGCCTTGCATAATCCTCATTTTGCCTGTCTCCTCTATCTTCCACTAAGAAATGGATGATTCTAAGCTGTGGTCTTCTCTAGCTCCAGCACAGTTTCTGAACATGAGCCAATCTCGAAAAAGGCCAAAGACCCTGTAATTGCTACTACTGAGAGTCAACTGTGTGTGTCAATGAGAGTGTGTAAGAATAAGCCAGCAATACGGGAGAATTCAACATTAGTGCGGCTAGCATTACATTCCATTCTTGACTGAGACTCACTGAGCCCCCCCCCCCCCCCCCGATCTGGTTCCTACTGGCTGATTCTGTTAATTGCTTTGCCATTTTTATTCTGTGAGACTTGTGAGAAATCTCTCTTACCCGCCACAACCGTCCCACCCAAATCTACACCACAACCCCCATAACCGTCATTAACTTAATTAATTACATCTTAATACAGTGCTCCAGTCGTAATATCCACATCAGCATCAAAATAATTTCATTTTTTCCCCCCTTCTGACCCCAAGACTGCATTTCACCCCCTCCCCCCCACCCTTCCCAGACTTCATCTTTTCATCCTCACCACTGTTGCTTCATGTGGGACTGCACTTTGCCCACTAACTTTTAATATTTCCCCCTCATTTTTTTGTCTTTTGAAGAGCTGGTGCTACTGCAGTTCTGTATGGTAAAACGTTGCCCGCTGTGTGCCCGCTGTGTGATTTGAGTAAACAGCGTAGCCTGGGAAAGTGTGTGTGTGCAGGGCAGAACAAGAGGGGAGTGTAAGGAGGAATGGGAGACGAGACGAAGGGGAGGGCACGGTACTGAGGGAGGAGGCGCGCCGCGGCAGCTGAGCTGTGAAGAAGCTAATGGGCTCTCATCCCCCCTTCCCACGCCCACCGTGTGTTTTCTGATGGGCACTCAAGCGACGAGACATATATTGGTTTGGCTACCGGCACAGAACTCCAGTCGGCTTGTTTCGATACTGCTTTGCTAGGCCTATTCGGCGTCTGTCTGAACTCTGGTTAGCCTGTGTGTGACTTTAGTACTGGCACAGTATGAATCAGTAACCGATTTCTAATAACACGAGGAGGTGGTGGTTGATCTCACTCATCGCTGGAACAGCAATAATGAGAGATGAAAGACAGAAGCATGGCTCACAGAGAGCCGGCAACACTGATAAACTAAAGGGGGTGTGACGAACAGGGAGCCACCGCAAATTAATGTTTGTCTCTGTCAGCAAAGATGGGAAAGAATTAGACAAATAAATTCTCTATCACAGGGCAACTGATAAACCACAGCCTGTTAAATCAGCACATCTGCCCAGTTCACCATGAGCCATCAAAAGAGAAGGTATTAAAAACATAACTGACGACAAAGAATAAGAAGAAAATAAGATGAGAGCTTTTGAATTCATTTTTCATTAAAATATTGTTCTCTCATGTCCATCAAGATCTATACATGTATCTATACAATACAATATTACTTTATCAATGTAAATAGCAACAGAAAACACAGTATATACAGTACAACTAAAGTGCTGTAAAAGTGCTGCAGCCAAATGACAACTAATCCAAATGTGCATGACTAAAGAGAGCATTCTGGCCCTCCGCAGTCAGTCTGGGCATTATCCCCTCTAATTTGTGAGAATAAAACCCCCAAGCCCCTGATTAGGTGATCTGGGGAAGCCAATTGTTTTGATTGTGTTGTGTGATGTGTGATCTGACTGTGTGGAATGTGGCGACCTTTGATCCAGTGACAACATTCAATTAGATAAGGTTAACTAAATTGACCTCCTCCACCTCAGCTACTCAGCCCCGAACTGGATAAAGAGTAAACAGCTTGTATGCTACACATTGAACCGGGGGGATTACCGCTGTCTGCTTTAGCAAACAGCCGGCATGCCCACTCCCATATACACACAGCACATTCACAGCATGCACTAGATGTTTCTGCTTAAAGAAACTACACTAATCACATAAAACCTCTCTCTCTTCTTTTTTTTTAACTTAATATTGATGCATTAAAAATCTTACAGGATACAGCTGGGGAAACTATATGTGCTTTTACTCTCTCTCTGAAGAGCTTAACTTGTAATTACTCATTGTAATAACTCTGCAGTCACATGGGAATTTCAAATGATGGGAGTCTATAGAACTTTGGGAGGGGGGGGGACTCTTTCGTGGACTTGTGTCAGACTCTTCACTGACAAACATGAAAAATTAATTGCACCTTTGTGGGAAATGAATCAGGGTGCCCTGGGAATTACATTACACCCAGTAGCTGACAAGCTAGATCTCTATTTTCCAGCTGCTGAGTAGCCAAGGGGCAAGCATTTCCCTTATCCTTACAAAGAGGAGAAAGAGACATGCAATGAAAGCTCCAGAAATGCAGCTACTTCAAGTGTCGCCTCAGTGCGAATAGAACATAAAACTCAACATTAAATGAGATGCTACTCGTCTGTTGCCAAACACCAAACATCATAGAGCTATAAAAGCTCTTCCATCCATGTTAAGCTGACCTTTTTGACCCCTGAGAACTTCTATAATTGCTTTCAAGTTTGGATACAATTAAATCTTTTCAAAACTCAAACGTATGATTCATGTGAGCTGGCATAGAGCTGTCGTCACAAATAGCTTGTTCTGAGAGAGGGTGAGCATGATTTAGGATTTGTTTCTGTTGTTTTTGTATGCAATGTTGATGGAAAGCTTTTAGCCAACAACCTGAATAAAAATGTGTATCTGCATTCACACCAAAAGTGAACCAAAGAGACCGTCTTATAGCCATTGACGGCAGTCATTGGGTCTTTACACAGATCATCTTAATGAAACTGATGAGCTAATATCATCTCCACTTTCACACGGTGAAGAAGGCTAATTACCTCTCTTTCTCTTTGACCCAACCTTTCCTAGACGACAACTTTTAGAAGTGAAAAAGCAGTGACCCTGAATGACCCGTCTTCACACTCAAAGGCTAAATCTTCATCTCTCTCTCTCTCAGTCCCTCTTTCTCTCTCCCTCTCTCTCTCTCTCTCTCTCTCACTTACACACTGCCATGCTGCCTCACACTGACAGCTGACTCCAGAAAAGCCTGCAGTTTTACCACTGTGTTCCCCTAAGCTGAAGCTAGTCCTGGGTTTCTGCAGCTTCAGTTCCTGTCCTGTACACTATTAAATGGTATCATCTCATGGGTTCATGACATGCTCATTCACTGCCAGAAACTCATGCATGCTATTGTGTCAACTAGAAGGGATTACTGTCATGGTCTTTTCACGGTCTTTCTACAGTAGGAGCACTGTTGCTCTTTTACAACAAGTACTTAACACTGTTGCAGAAGTAGAGACCACATCCGTCCAATTCTTAAATCCTTGCTCTGGAAACTGAGTCTTTAATTGTTCTTTCAGTCTTTTAGTGTCTACCACAGTGGCCCTAGTTATCTCAGCCATTTGAACACAAGATATTTTCCAACCAGATCCCCTTAAATTGTTGCAATTTTATTTTATTCTATTTTTCTCCATTTCCTTCCCTTTGCTATTTTAATAGTATATTATTTGATGTCTTTATGGTTTATTATGTATATCATGTAATATAATTGATATTTTCTTCTTGCTTTAGGCTCACAATGTTTTTCTTATTTTCCTGTGAAGCACTTTGTTGACTTCATGCTTTTAAAAGTACTAGATTACTAAAGCTATTATTTGTATTATTATCCTTAGGAATTATTTTCTCATTGATAAGGGTTTACATGTTCAGTTCTGGTGTTGTTTTTGTAATGTAGTCTGTATTTTGATATGTTTGACTCGCTCCTCTTTTACTTTGCCGTTGACCAACCTCCCCACAGGGGTCGATAAAGTATCATTTACCCTCATCTACTCTCCGTTCTCGGCATGAACCCCAACTTCTGTCTATTTTTAAATCTGCGACTGAGTTAAACTGAAAGATTCTTGGGATGGATGTGAAATGGCTAGTACCCAATAGCCACATGCGAGCTGTGATATCATGTAAGAGTGGAGGCTAGCCTGAACAGCAGCCCACGCCACACTCCAACCCAACCCCAGCTCTAGCCTCAGTATCACTTCTTAACCCCATGTGCATTGTCCCCCAATGTCTGCCCCCCTGAGCATCACACTCCAGCCAGGCTTTAAGCAATGTGAGAGTGGCCTAAGTAGCCCAACACTTCACAGATGAACAGCTTCAGTAATGGGCCGTGATTGACCTCAATAGGCAGCTCTGAGTGGGTTCCCTCGGGTCTAATCTCCACATTACCTGCTCTGCTTCACACACACTGACTGACGAGACATGATGAGAGGGGTTGTCTTGAAGATTAAACACATTGTGGAGGAAGTTGCTGTACGGTGCGCTTAAACAAATAAGCTAATTGAACAATCTTTGATGGTCTATTTTCATGCCCTTAAATTAAATCTGAAATGGAGTGGACCAATTTCAGTCTGTATGCTGCAAAAGCTGGAGGGGAAATTTTAAACTGCACTTTAAAAGCACTTGAAGAGCAAATTTAAGACACCCTTTAAATTAATGAAGCTTTGGTCAGGTCCCAACAGCTACAAAGCTGGTCACATCACTTTACAATATTAGCTATATAAATTACCTCTTGTTTTTTCTCATATGGATGTACAATACATGTATTTTTAGTACCTTTTTCTCTACTGTAGGTCTATCAGTCAGAGAAAGTTCAAGGCAGCAGCTTAAAGCCATCACGCTGCTGCCTAAGACAAAGCCAGACTGTTGATTTAAAACTCAATGGAGTGAGTGAACACATGCAAAGGAGGGGAAAAAGAGCATGATAGATTGACGCGTGAAAGTACGGCAGGCCTTTGAAAGATTGTAATGGAGGAGGCTACCAAGGGAGATCCCAAAATTCACACCCCATCTACGGTGTAACCCATTCAAAGGCTACGGTTTCAGAAAAGAGAGCATGTGTGGCAAGTGTTGCTATGTGTGCACGCTTGCACATGTGCATGCACAACCGAGTGAGTGTAGTGTGTGTGTGTGTGCGTGCGTGCGTGCGTGCGTGCGTGCGTGCGTGCGTGCGTGCGTGCGTGTGTGTGAGAGAGAGAGAGTGAAATGGTCAGATCAAAGTCAGGTGGCGCTTCATTCCCACCTGCTCTCATTAGTCTTTGGGTCTACAGAATTTGAATACTATAAGATCCCACCTGTCTCTGACTGCTGTGGACAGGTCTCTCAGGACACACACATGACAGTATGGATATATATCACCAAATAAAGAGGTACCTGAATGTATGTAATCTATATGTAATTACTCAAATGCTTGTACTAACATATATGAAAATAATCTGCACTGATGAACTTCTGTCTGCTTGTAAAAGAGTTTGGAACTATTGACATTAACTACCAATGGGAGCATATTTTGTTTCCCTAAAATAACTTTGTAATAAGTATGTTATGGGTATTTTAAGAGTAGACTAAATTCTGCAGTAAAATCTAACTCTAAAACACGTTCTTCCTTCCATCTGTTATGTAAAAACAGTGATTGAGAAGAAAATAGCTTTAATATCTATTAGGGAACTAAATATGTTTAGTATTACAGCGTTTGGAGCATTCTCCAAGGATTAATTCCATGTAGCTTTCATAATTCCCTCCAATATGTTTAAATTAAGATTAAAGATCACTTTGTTCCCCCTATTCCCACAGCTCCCATGGTATGGTAAAGAGATCAAAACTGGAGGGCTTTATAGGGAACATCTTTAACATTTGCTCTGCTCTCAGTGTGCTTGATTAAATGTAACATTTTGAGATCCCAGAGTTCTGAGAAAAGCATAAATCATTGTCTCGCAGCTGCTGGCGTGCCTGGGGAAAACACATGCTATCCCTCACTCTCTCTCTCTCTCTCTCTCTCTTTTTGTCTTCGCTATGATCATAAAGCCCACCCGACCCAACCTTCCCTCCTCCTCTGGTGAAAGTCACAGTGGTGGAGGGTCGGGGGTGAGGGGGGTGTGCAGGGGGAACACCTGCAGGCTGCTGCTCGCCCCCGAAGTTCAGCATAAACCCCAGCTCCTCACACGCCCTCTAGCCCTTTACTCCCTCTACTCCTTCACACCGGCCTCGTCCAAGGCCCCCTTAGTCTTTCCCATCCATCAGCAGTGACAAGGCCTGAGACCAAGCCAAAAAGGATAGTCAGCCAGCCAGCCACTGTCCGGGGATCAAAATGATCTAGAGTAGCACTGATAATTTACACTCTATGTAGCATCGGAGGTCATTATGAATGACACGGCCAAGGATTTCTCATCTTAGTGATCCTTAAAGCGCTGCTCTACTCTGATTAAACTCAGGAATAATTTATAGATCTAATACCAGTTCAGGAATACAGACATCAGTACTGAGGGTGTGCTAGTGAAGGTTGACATGTCCCTGGCTCTCAGCTGGGCCCATGTGGAGGACCTGTGCCCTTCTGATCCAGCCTGCCAACCTGGATTGCTGCCTGCTGTGACTTAAAAGCAGCTAATTTCCCCTGCTGAGCTTCACAAGTTTGACTACTCCTATTGCTGCCTCTCCATCTCTCTCATTCCCCACTTTGGTTTTTCATGTTATTAAATAACGGTGTTGATTTCTCATTATTCATCGTGCGATAACAGAGCGCACGCATGAATCGTGTTCGGTTTGTATAAAAAGGCAGAAAATGAAAAAGAAAAACGGGGGAGAATAGTTGGCTGCAGTGGTGCTCTGCAGCTGCCAGAAAATCTTACCGTTGCTGGGTCCATCTGGAACAATCGCTCAATTAGGAGAAATCATCTGGGACTGTCACATTGTAACGCATAGGGTTAACGGCGAGATATGAAATTGCTATACGCTTTTGGATCCATAAAAGAGGAGATTTCAAAGCGGCGCTGCTCAGTTCTTCTGCATTAAACCCACGCCTTTAATTGTCTTTAATTTATTAGAATGTTCCAACCTCAACCCCGTTAAATGAAAACACATTAGCCTGGATAATGCGGTTTCTAGTTTCTACAAGTGTATAGGGACTCCCTCCAACCACCACCCCTAGCCACCCAACCCCAACCCACGCTCTTCATTTTCTAAGTAAATTGGAATTTGGTTTTAATTCGCTGGTAAACAATTAGACAGAAAACAGATGTCACTGGCCATGTTTGAAAGCAACTCATCTCCTTGGTGAATTCACTTTGCGTGGAAGAGTTAGAAAGGGCGACAGAGATAGAGTAAAGATTAGAACCTGTGTCAAAGTCGCCATTTAAATGCTATTTAGATTATTGTTGCTTCAGCACAAGGAAAATTAGGTTATGGTTAACATATTTCAGGCAGACCACTGTGTCATAGAAAAAAGCCCAAAGACAAGTGCTCTAAACTTGATTGTGTGATTGGTCGTGTAGAATTTAACCGTTTATTAGTCCAAATATGTTTATGGGCCTTTCTGAGCTCTAAAAGAGGGGAAAATGTAAGACATGGAAGGGAAATGGTTTCTGGGATGAATTAAAGTATCCATAAGTAAAGTGCTGGTGATTTCCAGAGCCTGTCACATCCACTAAGAAATGAGAAAACACAGAGATCACATATACACGGCCAGTGGGGGAAACATTGATGCCAAGACTTCTCTTGACTTATAAGTCAATCATATACACCAAAACATAAAAAAAATACAAATTAAGATATATGCTTACACAAGTACCATATCATTGGAATATATATTCAAACACTTCACTGACTGCACGCTAGTAGCTTGATCCCGATTACCAACAAACCCCCCCCCTCCTCCCCTTCTTCCTTAAATAAATATTATGCTTTGAGAATTGGGCAGACAGATCACACAGCACTGCTGCGCTTCCCGTTGCATCTCTACAAAAACCAGAAGCGACTAATCAGATGTAAAATAAAATATAAAAGTTGATTGTGGCTCATTATATCTTAATGTTTTCAGTATGTCTATGGTGCAAGAAGTTAGCTTTTTTTTTCTTACTCCCCTACCTCACTCCATGTATAATGATCCCGCTTAAGAATTTGCTAAATGGAATCAACAGAGCCACATGGGACGAATAAAATGTGTTTGATGCCAAGGCCAAGTGCTCCGACAATTCAGAAATGTCATGATCACAAAATGTGAGCCTCTGAGTCGGTCCTATGGGAGCAAAGGGTGCAGCGCATTTAAGAGTGCTGCTACTCCACCTTTCATCTCTGGCTGAATGAGGCGTTGCATCCATCATTCCATTAACGCTGCTCTAACAGGCTCCCAGTCACCCTCTGGATGACAGCAGGGACATGGGACATGTGGACTGACCAAAAGCTTTGATGTAAGCCTGACCACTATACAATACACAGACCTATAAACAGACACCCAGAAATGCCTGTGTGCACACACTAACTATGCAAACTTTTCCCTCAGCAGCATGTTTGACACAACACACATGCGGAGAGACTGAGAGACGTTCCAGTCTGGTGAAATTGTTACTGTCAAACCACACTGCTGTCTCCAGCTTTGACTGTATTGACAGGTATACTGCAGATGAAAGAAAGATTTCTGGCAGAAATATTGTGTGTGTGTGTGTGTGTGTGTGTGTGTGTGTGTGTGTGTGTGTGTGTGTGTGTGTGTGTGTGTGTGTGTGTGTGTGTGTGTGTGTGTGTGTGTGTGTGTGTGTGTGTGTGTGTGTGTGCGTGTGTCAGTGGTTTAAATTAAAATACAAAGAAGCTAATGTGTAAATTGCCTTCGTTCATTAAGGTTTCATCTTTTGCACCCATCACAAGCCAATGACAAATGAACATCTCTACAACAAGAAGCACAGAGGTGGATAAGGATGGATAAAGAACAGAAAAGAGGAAGACACAAAAAGAGTGCATGCTAAATTTGAGACTACAATAAACCAAAAGATAGAGACAAAATACAGACAGAGCGAGAAATAAAGCATGAAAGCAACTAAGAAAGCAAGAAACAAAGAACATTAAAGACAGAAGCAGGGAGGGGAAAAATGAGAGGATCGAGGCAGTGATGAGAAGGAGTGCAGGCCTCCACTGCTCCACATCTGCTGGAGATATATCCAGTGCTTCTGGGAGTCAGCAAAGCCCCACACTCCCCTCCACACACACCTCCCCTTTACCTTCATCTTCTCTCCCCCTCTATTTTGCTTCCTTTCTGTCTTCTGGTTTGTGTTCAGATCAGGTTTTAATATTCAAAAATATGTACTGTCTTTATGAGCCATTGCTTTGCTGAAATAATATGCTCTCTAAATCAAAGTAATAGTCTGAGGCTGTGCACTAAATAGAATTTACCAGAGTTCCTAAAAATATTTATCTACAACTGGTGAGGCTGTAAATGGTGGAACAACCCATTGTTAGAAATACAACGTCGCTTTTAAAATCTATTCTTGTGTCACCGTAACTTTCTGGGAAATTTATTCAATGATGGTCCTCACATTTATCAAACTTTGAGTTGCTTGTGAAATGTAAGCTTTCCCCTGCTTTACATTCTCAATTTATAGTGGTGTCTTGATGCTCTGTTCACAAGCAATAGGCCTGAGTGATTGACTGGGTGACATTCAAACAGCAATGGAATTCCTGGTTAGGGATGACCTCCCAAATCCGCTGTCTCTAAAACCATACTTATCTTCTTACTTCTCTACACCTTAAGCTACAGCTGTATCTTTCCTTCACAGTCGGAAACGACCTGAGGCCAGTTCTATCTCTATCTCAGTGCTGACATGTTTAAGGCTCGGGGGGCCTGATGTGATTCAGGACCCCATTTTGCTTCTTCTTTTTTTAAACGAAAGTCAAGGCTGTGCGATGAATCTCTGCAGCCCTGTATTAAAAGTGATGTACAGTTGTGACTCTGAAGGCAAATACTGCAGGTGTATTGTTTTACATTGTCACCCCCCAGGCTTCTCCAGTATCTGTTGTTTTGGCAGGCGGGGGTTTGGTGGGACAGCAGCCCAGAAAGTACTTTGAGAGAGTCACCTTTCGTGGGCTTTTAGAGACCTGGGACCAACTGAAGGCCAGGACATAGGAGAGACTGTCGAGTACATCCACTTCCAAAGGTATCAATCTTCTTTGAGAGCCAAGTAGAGCTGCCCGATAGGAGAACTAGTTGCAGTCACGGGAGGGGATGATAGTTTAGTGATGACATACTGATATTCATGGCCTCTTTCACAGAAGAAAGCATTACAGGAGCAATTTCAGCTTGAAAGAACTCCAGAGACCAACCTGGAAGGATGAGGACATACAGTACCTGGCTACTGCTGTAGATCCATGACATGCACCAAGCTGCAGTCATTAAATTATCCAACTTACTAAATCAAGCGCTACAGCCCTTTGAGCTCTGGAATCTGAATTGCATTTTTTAGTATTTTGGAAGAGCTACTGAATAATCCCACAGACTCCCTTCTAAACACACAAGTGTACACGCCCACACACTCACACACAAACACCAGAAATATAATCTCCGGTCTTAGGATGCAATCAAAAACTCCAACCTGACATCAGCGCAGCCTTCAGCAGCAATCCTCGAGTGGTTAGCTGTTGTTAGCCAGCTCAGCCCGGCGCTGACAGAGACTAACTGCTGTTTAGAGAACTTGCGCTGCCTGTAAAGAGGAGCCAAGTTGCCAGCCCTGCCTCAAGAACACTGGAGTGGAAAACACTTATCGGCTTTACTAAACAAATAAGTGAAAGGGGGCACCGCGTGACATTATGGGAGGAAGGAAAATATGACAACCTAAACAAACCGAGAAACTCGCATTAGATCACGAATAATTGAGATGGAATATGGACTACCAGCGTCTGTCACAAATCCAAACACCACAACCATGTCAAGAAAATGAGCTTAAAAACTGATATATCAAAGCGAGTTTGTGATTTGTGATTTTAAAAAGAAAAAAAATACACAGCTTGAGTAGGAAACTGTACCACCGAGGAATGTGCTCTGATGAACGCAGTGGAAAAATGAGAGAAGAAAGGAGAAAATGCAATGCATGTATTTAAAACATTTGAACAGCTTTTTACCTGAGTTTCTGCAGTCATCTCCTTGCTGAGGGACCTGAATGGAGAACGCCAGCAGGTCAGGGGCCAGTAGAGATTCAGGCTTGCGGATCTCATTAAGCCAGCGGCTCACGTGAAGATCTTTGGTGTCAGACGGGCCCTGGATCAGAGGAACCAGCTTCTCCTTTACCCCCTCTCCTGAACCTAAGGGATAGCAGTCAAAGCTTGAGCAATACATTGTGAATTCCCCAGTTACCAAAATGATTAGAAAATTAGAAATACTTTTTCAAAAATGTGGCAAGAGGATACAAAATATCTAAACAAGGCTGGTTTTGAATGCCTTACAGATTTAAAAATATCCATTTATTTCAGGTTAACAACATTTCTAAAGTTCCCCCCTCTACTGCACTTACAGGAGCAAGAAAATGTGGTGAAAGCAAAGTGGAAAAACGGATTTGAAGCAATTACTGCATTACTTATTGCTGCAATAGCCTTTTTTGACTGTACAGCCTTTTTTGCCACTTATAAACTATAAGATGCCATATATAGGTGGTGTTTGGGTGTCTCTGAGACAAAATAATGCAATGGGTAGACTAAATGATGAAGACACAGACAACTTAATAACCATAACTCTATTCAAAAACTGCAGAATTTGTCAGTATTTAACGTAGGTCCTTAAATCAATATGAGACAACCAAAACACGTTATTATCATCCATGTAAAAACTGCAGGTGAATTGGTGATAAAAAAAATGCTGAAATATTGAATTTGTCGTCATGGAAACAGTCTTGAAAATATGTAAAACAAAATACATCAACAAACTAGCCATCTCTGTGATAGATTTCACATCATATGTGCAGTTTGACCTTGTGAACTCTGTGCTGTGACACTAGCTCCAATAACATCCTTGCCATCAAAGACATGGCCAGAGCCCAATGATAGTGTCCCAGGAGAGAACAGCGACTGAATCACACAGCTGGAAAGAAATCAAGATGAAGATTGAAAGAGCGGGAGAGAGAGAGAGAGAGAGAGAAAGATGGAGTGGAGTGTGTAAAAAGTATAAGTTAAAGAAAGTCAAAGAAGAGTCTAGTCGCTCTCGCTCGCTCCCTCCTACACAGGCAGTAAAGTTTTAACAGGGCACAGCTGCACACACCTGGGGTCCTGGCACACACTTTTACAGCTCCCACGGTTCCTGAGGCGCATTTCACCGTCGCACGGCTGCAGAACTTCAGCTCCAGGTTTTGGACCGAGCCCTCGAGAGTCGGTGACGGGCCAGGAGATTTCACACCTAATAAAAAAAAAAAAACAAAGTGAAAATGAAGTGCAGTCCAGCAGGTTTAAACGCCGCTGCCGTGGCTTCGTTAAACACTTGATTGGCCTTTAATTGTTCTTGACCCCTTTCTTTCCCCCTTTTTCTCTACCACAGAAGAAACCAGGTGCTCTGAAACACAGACATCACCGACACCAGGCAGAGTGTGTCGCATTCGTCTGAGCTCTGGTAGGGATACTGGTAGTGGCCTCTGGTTCCAAGATTAACCTGATGTGTTTTTATTCCTGTGAAAAATAAATACTTAAAAAAAAAAAATAATAATTCTCCCTTAAAATAACAGCACCAATTCCTACTTTTCTTGTAGATAGTAGTAGTAGTAGTACATGCGCCTTCAACGGCACACGACTAATTAGTTTTGCTACTAATTTACACTTGTCCCTATTAAATAATCTTTTATGTGTGCATTTATCTATGAGTACATGCTGACAGGGTTGAAAGATTTATAAGGGGGGGGAGTTTTTATTTGATTGTATTTTCATTCCTCTGGATTTGAAAAGTTTCCTTTCCGACATCACAGCCATATTGTTTTGTTTTTTTTCAAAAAGTGCCCAAGAAGGATATTAAAAGAGATAAAAACCCTTAAATTGTCAAGTGCTTTTTCTAAATGTTTTACAAGTTCCCAGTAAATCTACTGAGTTGAATGACTTGAACATTTTAAGTTAAACAGGGACTATTAGGAGTATGAGTAATAGGCCAATATAAAGGATATATCTTTCCAAAACAATATCCAATATAGTCACTCCCGTGTCCAGCTTAGTGTCAACTACAACTCACCTAACACCAGCATTACATCACGGGAGCCTCAAGTGCTCTTCACTCTATGATTATTTCTCTTAATGGCAGCCTGGTGTGGAAGAACCTTCCGTCTGCCATCTTTCCAAAATGAAACTGTTTGCACTGTGGTAAGGAGAGGGGGGGATTACATACTCGCCATTATGATATGTCAATGTTATTTCTATGGTGAGAGGCTATTTCAAACACATAACAGGAGGAGGAGGAGGGAGAAATAGCTGGATGACTAAAAGATATTAGAGAGTTTAGGGAGTTATGTGCCAAACCGCCTGTTGAGAGAAGAGAGGAGGATCCATCCATCACATGCTACATTCTTCCAGTGAGCTGGAACTGTCTGAGTGAATCACATTGAATTCTTACATCACCTGTTCCGATAAGGCTTTACTTCTCAAAATAATCTCCATTTACAATGATAGCACTTCATTTCCTACAAATGTCCGCAAGGCTTTTTGTCTGAGTTTACAACTGATTGGGGCTTTTTTCGTCAAATGCTGGGCCAAGTGACACGAAGATCAACACGGCCAAACAAACAGCAAACAGTATATCAAAAAGGTTATAAAATAAAAGGATGAACAACAGGATATCAGGCATTTATTACCTACTGCTAAGTGAGAGGGCTAGACAGCTATAGGCTTTCTTTTACCCTCATACACTTCTATCCCATTTTCTTATCATTTATGATCATCATTATCCTTCTTAGACACTTTTTCTTCCCCAGACTCTTTCTCTATCTTTTCATGTTCAGATAACTACTGTACTTTTTGTATTTATGAGATTAGTCTAAAATCTGGACACTGCATTAACTAAGGTAAGCTGGGTATGTTGTTTTAAACTGAAATTGGCATTTTGAGCTCTTTGCTTTCAAGTAACACAGGGGGAATATAGTATGATATATATATTTTGCAGTTGTTAATCCCAATCAAGCAGTAGTCTGAGGTAGCTTTAATGTAAAAGAGCAGGCAGGGTGAACAAGGGAACGATTCAGGCAGACACATTTACAGAGTGCATTTAACCAAGCGAATTACTGTGCAATTGCTAAAAATCCCTAACCGCTGACTTCCCTCCTATTCCTCTCTCAGACAAATTACCCAACAACCTCTTCACCTGCTTTCTGAGAGGCCCTCTATCAGCCCAGATGGAAGATGGGAACGTTAATAACCCTCCTTCTGTCTCCCCGCCTCCCTCTTAATGGTCAAACAGAGCAGTATTGCGTGTCTCTCTGTGGCTTTGGTTACCTGCCTCTCTACGAGCTTCCTCTGACTATAGGAAAGATGTTCTATATGAAGTCTGGAGCTGGTGGAATTATTTCACCCCACAATTCAAACCTGAGCAATTAATATCTTACTCTTTGAAGGAGATTCATTTTTAAGTAACTACCCCACATACTCCTTGTATTATTACTGTATAAAAAAAAACAATACAGACAAAATGATGAGCAAGTTCTGACTCACTGTCAGACTCAATTTGTTATTCTGACTTTCTGACGCTCCCTTGCGCTGCTTGTTGTGTGTTGATTTTGAGAACGTGTGCAGTGTCTGCTGAATTTTAACCTCATGGCCTTGACTCATTGTCGTATTTGTCCATGTTTACCAGATGACTAGCTTTATTTTAGTAGAAGCCATGAGTTGAGTTACCATATTGATCATCTTTAGAGAAACATCTTACAGTATGTGCACACACAGACATACACACAGGTTCACACACAAACTTAAACCTCACAGGGTTTATCTGATGTGATCCAGTACTAGAGGGAAAGATAGAGAATGACACAGGCACTACATAAAGCAAGTCACCATTCTCCCACTGGAAACCATATAGCTTACATATATTTGCCATAAAAGGATTGCACCAGACATTTGGTAATATTATTGAGTGTGTCTCAGTGAACCTAGGAACACATGAACCATCCACCCCGCTGTACAAGAACAAACGATCACAGAGAAGATATATCCAGATCCAATGGCCAAGCATTTGGCCTTCTTTAAAACAGTACTGGAGGTAAAATGACTGCAACAGTGATGACTAGGGTTTCCACATAGCCTGAATATTCCCTTGAGTCCTTCATTCTTTCTGGAAAAGATGGAGATGTTAAAAGAGCAAACCAATCTGGAACATGACAAAAGCAATTCCCACTGCCTATGTTTGCTCTTTGATAAATGGCACTAGGCGTATCACTATAACATATCCCCTTTGCCCACGTAGATGTCCTAAAGGGCACGGTGCACCTGCTGGGGGTTGTAGTTGTTGCGTGGAGGGGTGAGAGGGGGGGGGGCTCTGGACAATGTTTTGGGCAGCTGTTAAGACTATAAAAGTGGGGTACACAGGAAGAGAAAAAAACACAAGGGTTGGTAGTTTGTCGGCTTGAGCAGTGGAATTCAGTTTGGTATATGTGTGAGATGCATTAGTGTGTGTATCACAGCCAGACGTACGTGTGTGTGTGTGTGTGTGTGTGTGTGTGTGTGTGTGTGTGTGTGTGTGTGTGTGTGTTTTTTTTTTTTTTCTGTGTGTGACCGAGTGAGTGAATGTGTGTGGTGCTGTTATTCGTCAAGCGAAGGCAGGTGCAAGGAGTACATAAACACACAGCTAGGGGCCAGAGGCTACGGCACTCCATCAAACACTGTGAGGGCAACCGTGTGGGCAGCTGGATTTGCCATCCTGAAAGCTGAGGAGAGAGAGTGTGAAAATATGAAGGGAAGAAGGGATGAAGAGAGAATGAAAGAGAAAAAAGAATTAAAAAAGAGAAACACACGCAGTGATGGCTCAGTATGGGATGTGGAGTTGAGTGTGTTATGTATATGTGTGTGTGCAGGACATCTGCAGACTTGAAAGCCATGTTTTACACATTAAACATGTCCTGCTCTCACTGCTTTGAGGAATGATATGGGAAAGTTGTCTGCTTTACAACACTTGACCAGGCCAGTCTAACTTCTAAAACTAGACGTGCGGTGTTGTATTAGCTTACATTAACAAAACTCTCAAACCTCAGAAGTACAAACAATTTTCACTTCTGATGCTATGGAAAACACTTAGTGAATAAGCCGTGACATTCACATGGGAACACTGAAATGTATTAAGATGAGGAATGGGAAATTGAGAAAGCCTCCTCTCTGTGTGAAAAGTTTGTAATGTCTGCTCTCACACTTCAGGAAGCATCCAGAGGAGCCATTAAGTGCTGATGCAGAACCTGTAACTGCCACTACTGCTAGAGGTGAGATGAAAGTATTAATAATATCTGGGAGGTGGTTGATGTATGCTGCAAAACAGAAACAAAAACAGGCTGAAGAAGACATTGAAGGAGGTAAAGGTAAAGGTGTAGATTATACACTCATTTGCCAGCCTGCAATAAATCCTGTGTTCATGATGGGTTTTTTTCATCTGTTTTAGAGGGGTGTTGATTCATTTTTACTGGATATGTACAGCCTGTCCCAGTTAGTACATGTCTTGGTCAGAACTAAATGCAAGGGTTCCGTGTCAAAAATGTTTTTTTATGTTACGTGTCTGTTACAAAATCAATATTGGGCAGTATATTGTTACCAGATTTTTTAAACCCCCAAATATTAACATCTGCCTAAAAAGAATCTTGTTTTGGTCAGAGTGAAGAGTTCCACTATATTTCAGAAAATCAGTCCCTGGCACGTATTAATCCATTAGGGATCAGTTTTAAATGTGATGACGATCAGTTGACAAGAGGATGTACGCTATCGCCAAACCCTAATGGGCAGGTAGACAAAGAAAGACAGAGAAGGAAAGAGAACCTAAAGTACTAAAAGCTCAGCGTCTGGCAACGGGCCCGTAGCAGCTAGAGGCCTGACAGAAAAAGAGGTAGACACAGACAAGTTTGGGTAGACTGAAACCAGCCAGCTGAGCCATTAAGTGCTGATGCAGAAACAATAACTGTCTCTCCTAAGTCAGGAGGGGCTGAAGTAGAAGCAGTAAGTAGGAGCAGGTGGTCCGCTGGCATCTTGCCCAGCACTGACACACAGCAAAAAATACAGACACATGCAGAGAGAGCAGGACAGGAAAACAGACAAGGTGAACCAGTAGTGGTTTGTCCTGCAGTGAAAGCTGATTAGAGACCAGGTCTGGCAGTGGGCAAACACAAATATACAGGTGACACAATCATACACGAAATCTCAGTTCTAGACTAATGGAAAATGATTGTTAGGACAGTAGAGACCTAAGTTTACATTTATAATCAGTTTGTGACATTTACGTAGAAAATTCAGTCTACCAGCAACTGAGAAAAAGAGCATCAGTCTACCCTCAAAAAAGGAAGCAGTTACAGTTCATTTCCTTGTGCATTGGAGCATTTGCAGGAAATCGTTGGTTGCACACAGGAAGATGCATTTTACATTTCCGGTAGCTGCAACAGGAAAAGTTTGGGTGTAAACTGAACAGGAACTGTGCAGTTTTCATAAGCAGTAATAGTTCCCATTGCTAAATAACTAAACTAATACACACAAAGGCCCTATTCCAGGGTTCTGGTTATTACATTATGAATGAAGAACCTCAATCAAGAGTACATACTTGTGCACATACACGCACAGAAGCTTAAACTAAAAGTACTCATGTTTCAATGCAGGTTGTAAGACATACAGAAAACAGAGAGTAAGATTCGTGCAAACAAGTGTCTACATAAGAGGAAGTATGTCTCCCCATGAACTGCTTCTAGCACATTGGAAGGTTAGAGTATATGAGTGTGCAAAGTGGTACTCGCTGCTTATAACAGCCGCAGTATAAAGACAGTGATGGGGTGTAAGTGCTGGTGGTAGCGGAGGCTGGGGGTCTAATTTTCATGATTACCATTCCCTCCAGGTGCTGCCTGCCTTTCTGTCTGCCCGCTAAAGCAATGACACATGTTCTCTGCTCACTCAAACCGTGGTTCTCTCTGCCACCGAATTACCACAATTAAGGAGTCTTCATGCGGAAGCAATTTGGCCAACACTAATGGGGCTAGGCAGTGGGGTTTGGAAGACAGTGAAAGAAGGGGGGGTTGGGGGTGAGAAGAGGGAAAGATAAGAGCGAGATGCAGAGCAAAATCTGAGGGAAAGAGTTATGAAACAAGTGAAAAAGATGAGTGGGAGAGAGTAAAGGAAAAAGGAAGAGGCAGATGTGCAAAGAGTGACAGAGAAACATGTGCTGTGACATGGAGGATTCCCACATTGCCACTTGTAAGGAGACGATTAGTCGGTGGTGAGATAGGCCATTAAAACACAGTTCTGGATGAGAGGGCCTGCCTCTCAATCTCCCATATCCCCAGCCTAATGCTGCCCTGACAAATTTGGTTAGCATAAGAAACAAGGGCATTCTGGCTTTGAAGTAACAGCCAGGATGGAATGCCAGTGTGGTTCCACCATGAGAGAGATGCTCGAAACTACAGACCGCAGCTAATGATGCTAAACCAGCCCCTCCGTCACTGAAATGTTACTCTGGATTACTGCACTCTTTCTCTCTCTGACTCTTGAAATCTCTGTGACTCTATAACTCATGGCTGCTCTCTTTTCACAGCCCACCCTTTTTTTCTTTCAATATGGAAGAGAAATAAAGTGAAACCCAGCAGAACGTTCTTGTTTATCAATAATCCACTGAGATCAATATTTATGTGTTAGTTTCGCAGAGCCTCACTGTGTCTGTGTGTGGTGGTAGCCAAGACGTGACTGGGGTTTTGGTGCTTGCGGAGGCACTTCAATGGGAGCTGCAGTGGAAATTTATGGCCTTGTGACGTGGAGCTATGTGCTCCGTCGGCACTAGTCACTACCCTTAGATGGGATGGTTGGTTCACAGCAGGGAGCCAGCTCTGCAGACACTACCAGATGACATAAATACAAACAGATTTATTTAGGGCTGTCATTGATTCGGGGCTTATAGTACCATTCAACGAAGTCTGGTGTGGGTGCTTTAAAGCACATTCTCCTTACAGTGCTTTTTGTTTCATGTCTCAGTAATTCCCTCTGCTTTGTGTATGCAAAGTTTAATAATCTGACTTAATACTGATTATCTTCTTTCTAAGTTATGTACTGCTATCATATGCAATCCATATGATGAATATTAATCTCACCATTATTCACATGGGAATGCAAGTAAAGGCTTGTGTTGAATCTGTCTCTACCATTATGGCTTTATTTTATGCTTCAGTGATGCTCCATTACTGTTGTTCCACTCAATGATTTGCTGATTTCTGATCCTATTTATTCACTTAGAGTGACTAATATATTTAAAAATGCAAAATCTACACACCCTGACATGTCTTCCTAGGTCTGGTAAACACATTACCTAATGATGACATACTGTAGCAGCCTACAAGTCTTTACCAGGGTAACATTTCATAAAACATGGCTGCAGGGGGTTTTCATATCATATTTCACTTTATCTTCCCAGGGGAGATGAGCTGAGTCCAAACTCTGAATGACATAAATCTTCAATCTACAAAAGCTCTACCCATGCTTGGCCAGCTACATAAACTGCTACACTGTAGCTACCAATGACCAGCCAGGTTTCTAAAAAGCATGATAGATCTTTGTGATCAACAACCAATTTAACTGCTATACCATGCCAATGTATATATTGGATTTAGTGGTAAGTGGAAAGATGCCTCTGAGAAACCATTGATGATTCATATCAGAGCACAAAAATAAAAAAGTTGGACGTGAAAGCCAGGCTTCCAGATCCTGTACTGGGATCATCCATGTTCTCAAACATGCCTGGAATCACATCTTATTTCCCATGACAGAAAAGTGGGCTACTATTCAAACTAACAGCAGAGAGAAAATCCTTGGCGCACTCTCAGTTGACTTCTGATTTCTTTTAAATATCATCTTTCGCCAGAAGCCTGCAGACGGTGTGAGGAAAAGGGAAATGATGAATGGAGAATCATGGTGAAAAATGACAAGCCTGATGGCCCCTGATGAGTGTCTGACGTCACCAACGATAAAGAATGTGTGTGTGTGCGTGTGTATGTGTGTGTGAGCATATGTGTTTTACCTGTGTGTTTGTGCAAGCGTAAAAGAGTTGTTTAGCGGAAGCTGACTAGAAATGCAGTTTAAAGGACAGGCACTTTGTTTTTGTCTGATCTCATCAAACGTATGAATATCCATCCGTGTGTTTCGATATGCTATGTCTAATTGTGGGACATCACAAAATAACAAACTTCTGTTTTACATCCACTTCACTGGCTTCTCCTATTAGTTCAGGACTGAAGTGAGCGAAACAGAAAGAGCGGAGAGATTCAGGAAGACAAAAGAAAAAGAGGAAGGCCTGAGTCTGGATTGACTTAAAACATCATCACAATCTGCCAGGAGTGGAGCGAGGGCCGTCTGTGGCTCATTGAAGTTTTCATTGACAAGAACCGTCTCAAGTTCCATCCAAGATTTATTTATCGGTTCTCTGATGCTGACACAACGTGTTTTTAATGTCAGAAATAAGGTTGCGTATGGATGAAAAAAAAGTCCCTCTTTCTTTCCTTTCCCTCCTGCTTTCTTCCTGCCCTGATGTCAATCCGTGAAGCAGACAAGTAGACAGGCAGAAATTTCTCTCAAACCAATAAGTTACCTCTTCAAAGAAGAATGGATACTTGAGTGAGGGGCCAGGCCACGCTGAAACAGACATCTCAGGGTTTTCATTAAGCTTCCCATCTCTTTACTGACATTTGTGACAACCACAGACCATGAAAAAGGCTCTTGTCCTTCGCTTTTTCACTTTCATTGTGGAACAATGAAAGAGGACTATCAAAATAATCTCCATGAGCTAAGTGTATGGGCCCATTATATGACAGGGCAAAGCTGCATGTTCCTCTGGCTTGTCTTGATTAATAGATAGGAAACATTAAGGTTCTGAGTAAGAGGGACATGTCAGCCAAAATCTGCACAGGAAAACAGTGGAAAACTGAGCGCGTGTAACCTCCTCTGTTCAGTCTCATAGCCAGGAGTTATGCTACCAATGGCTGCATTATAAGGCAAACAAGAGAAACTCCAAAAAAAGAGGGATAAAGGATAGACGGCTATGTTCTGGGACCAGACAACGTAAAGCACACGACATACCAGGGATCAGCTTACGGAGGTGACAGAGAGATATGGAAATGGACACTTTTTTCCCCTCCAATAACACTCAGCTATTACCGACACTTATTGTGCCGCAGCGTCACAGGGGGATTTGCGTCGGCCCTATACTCCTGAAGGCAGTTAGATCACAGGGATGTGAACTGCTGGCCATGACAGGAGCAGCCTTTTTCATGCAGTGCAAAAATGCGTAAAAACTGTTGTTGACAAGGTCTGAGAGATTGCATTTGTTTCCAAGCAATGGGAAATATCAGTGTGAAGCTAAGTATAAATAAGTCTCCCTGACGTAACCTTGAATAGTCTTTCTTTCCATTCTTTCCCCCTGTTTCTCTCATGACCACCGCGTCCCCCCTATTTTATGTGTAGGGGGAACTTGTAAAAACAAAAAGACCTGTTTTAATAATGATACTGTTATGAGTGAGAGCATAAGTCCTGGACTATTATTATCAACATGCTTGTAGTCGCTATGCAATGAGAACATAGGCTTGCTGTGTCCAAACTTTCCTGCCTTCGTTTGCCTTAAATGGGATCGTGTGCTGTGGGTTCAGGAGAACATATAGGATTTGCTAAAGATGGAGGTGGGCATGCATCTGTGCATATGTGTGTGCATGTGTGTGTATGTGTGTCTAACGTGACACTCAATTAGGTGCCAAAGCTGGCTTTAATAAAAGCAGAGCCAGAACACCATTGGTCAGTTGTGTTTCTGAGCACTGAGGTCCACCCCACACTCTCAGTCTCTTTATTTCTTTCTTTTTCTGTCACTCTTCCCTTCAACCTTTATTTTCCTTCTCTTTTTCATTTTTCATTCTGCTCATTATATCGTTCACTCTCTCTCTTCCTCTTCCTCTGTTCTTTTACCCCTATGTCTGTCATGCTGAAGTTATGTCACAGCTCGTATATCATCCGGCAATCATCTAGAGCACGTCTGGTGACCACCACCAACCGACTTCTACCAGACCCCCCCCCCTCTCTCTCTTCCTATCCCACAGTCCGGACCACCACAGAGATCTCAGCTGTAGTAGCTACATCAGATCTGAATCCATCACTGGTGGAAATGCCAATTTTAAGACAAAATAAATCACCTTGACTATGTGTCGTTCTTGCAAGACACTGAAATGGGAAAGCATCAAAATGACCAAAACTAGCTTTGCTCAAATACAGAGAAAAATGATTGATGGGGTCTTTCTTACTGTAGCTGTCACTGTGAAGTGCATCATTGTGTAGTGCTTGTAAAGAAATATCACTGATCTACACTCAGACAGTCATTTTTCTCAGCTACAACTCTTTTAGGCCAATAACACTAAAAGAAAAAAAATACAGCATATGAACACTTTCTACTTCTGGCTGTGTTTAAAAGTAATGGACATGAAAAATCATCCTTTCATAATGAGCTGTCTAAGGTTACTTAAAGTCTGGAGCATCCCACCCTCTGTGTGTTTCATCTGGAGTGTTTACTGCCATGTCACGGCAACAAGACTTCTCATTTCGACTTGATCAGCGCAAAGAGCGAAAACACAAAAAGGCGCGCACGCACACACACACAGGCGTGCAGTAAACAAACACACTTATTCTCACGATGACACGGTCACATTATAGGCAATATTTACAGTACGAGGACAAGAGATCAGTCATATTTTCCGAGCCTGAGCTGTACCATCTGCAGGTTTAAGACTTCTCTGTAACTCATCACTGTGCACTGTGCTATAAATACATCTGTTGAAATCTAAAGACTGGAGTCCACTAGGGACGCAAGTGTATGAATTTAAATCCAGTAAAGCTATCAACAACGAGGACACGATGACAAAACAATAACAATACAATAAGAAACATATTGATTATGTGTGCTCATAGCTATGCGTGGAGTCAGGATTCTAGGGTTCATCAAGATCCATTTCAGCTTGTCAAAATTGACGTAATGTTTATTTAAAAATCAGGGTAGATAGAAGATTAAACACAGCGAGCAAGAGCTACAACTATCGCCCACATTCTATTAGTCATTTATTTACATTGGTCTCAATTATATGTATCCCTCTGCATTTTTCTAGCATTGTTTTGTACGTATTTTTTATTTTAAAATTCCATTACCAAAAGGCCTAGTAGATTGCCATATTTTGGAAATGTGGCATGTTTTCTACAGGATTCAGGTTTTTCACATTATTAAACATTTCACACATTAAAACATTCAACATATTCTCAACATATTCTTCGGCACAACGTACTGTGCTCTAACACAAATGCATGCAGACTCAAGCAGTGTGTGGGAGGTCATTGTGGTCAGTGTGTCGCTGAATCTGAGGTTAGCAGTGGCTAGAAGCCATGGTGGGCAGGAATTACAGGCTCCATTCTGCTACTATTACTGCTGCTGCTGCTACTATGGCTGCTACTGCAAAACCACAAAAGCATCCTTGAAGTATAAACAAAGAGAACATGTAATACGGGCTGGCCACTGACAATCACAGCAGAAGAGGAGAAAAAGTATGTATATATACAGGATTGGAGGAAGAAAAATGAAATGGCGTGAGACGATGAATGTAGGAACAAACCAAGAAAAGAGTGACAGATGTACAAAAGAGAAGGAAAATCAAAAGTTGGCGGCACAGAATTGCACAAGATGGAAAGAAATGACAACAGTAAAAATGAAAAAGAAAAACTAAAGCAAGAGCTTGAGATAAAACAATTAAAAAAAGACAAAAAAGCAAGAAAGAGCAAGTTTTCATGAAAGCAAAAATTAAAGAGAGAATGCAGCAGGGCAGCGCTGAATAAAGAAGGCACAGAGTTGTTTCTACCCTCACTGGGCAGCTGAGGTTTAGGGGGCACATGCTGTGAGAATGCATGTGTGCACAAACACACACACACACACACACACACCTCCCTATGGACCACCTCTCCGTTTTCACCAGACAACCAGACACATAAAGTATGACATACTGTTTTCTGCAGCACTCACCAATAAAATACAACACTAGTGTGAGCTTCGCTGGAATGCAAGAGGACAGCGGTGGAATAATGTATCACCATAGAAACCTCTGCTCATGTCTGAACCAAGCACACAAGAGCAGCACTGGAAATCTTGCAACAAACCATCATGTGACAAACCAACTTATCATGCAACAAGCAGTGACTGACTGTCTTATTCTTACAAAAAATGAGATTTTATGCTTTGTTTTCTGATTTGACTCAATCATCTCTGGACTCAAATACCAAACACAGTCCACACTGCACAGGCTGCTTGCTGGGTAACTGCTGTAGCTGCCACCGAGCAGCACAGTAACTCTGTCTTATGAGTCCTAGCGGCTGTGTTCCAGTCAGTCGGGATGATTTGAAGTCTCTGACAGTTTCTTTAATCCGAGTCCAGCAATTATTTTGAAGATGGTTTAACAATCTGTCAGTACCTCGAGATTAAAACTGAAGTTTTGTTAAGTCTTCCTCTTCCTGATATGTGTGATTTTCTTTGGACAGGGAATGAAATCACATACCTAAATGGCTCCCCCGCAAAGGACACTGACCATCTGTGTTATCAGCTAGACTTCGATATGAAACACCTTCCACTATTGAAAAACCATATAACTTCAAAAGGATAGTAGGGAGGAGGAATTCCTAAAGGAATGAAAAAAGCACATGTTCAAAGTGAACAGCTTTTGTTTGCCATGTTGAGTGTTTGGCCTTTCCCCCTCTCTCTCTTTCTCTCTCTCTCTCGCTCTCTCTCTGGGTGTGGGTGTGTGTGTGAGTGTGAGCCAGTCCCGATGGCCACTGGTTGGTGACATAAGAATGAACACAGGACTCTACTCTGTATCCAAGTCTTGTGAGCAATGTAACAGACCAACTGCCTCTACCACTGACATTTGCTGCCAGTCAGCCGGCAACTCACACGAGAGGAAAAAATGCAGCCGCTGCTAAAATGGCAAATACTTCTACCGCACGGCCGGCCGAATAAATGGCACCACGTCAGCAGTTAAACAGAACATTCCCCACATTCATCATTAGGTCGAATTTTTAAAGAAGAGCGCTACCTTCGGTGAGCTTTTCATCAGGGGATATGAGAGTAAGAGAGTGGGAAGGCAAGTAGCCAGCAAAGAACAGCCAGCGAGGTCCCATCATGACGTTACAGTATGGACACAGAAGAACTGTGTGCAAACTATTCAGCAAGGTTGCACTGGGTTTGCAGACAGAAACAGTTTATTCTTCTGCTAACTTTACTCCTTTTCTCTTCATGCATCTTCTCTTTTTCCATTTATTCTCCGCACTCAAGCTGTCACGCTAAAGATTGAGAGGGATTGGGACAACTAACATCTTCCTAAAGGCCTGAGAGTGTCGCCACAATTTCAAAAGCAGATACAGAACTAGACAGTTTTGGTTATATCATAGGAATTATTGTTGAGTTTTTTCCCCACTAAACATACACTTACACAACACATCACCTATTCCCCTTCACTCTCCTGCCTTCGAAACCCAAACTCTTTCCCCCACTGCTCTTTTTCTAACCTGCCAGCACACGGACCAGATGTGCAAATGTTTCTCCATGTTGCTATTCAAGCCCCTTTCCAAGAGAAAGGCAGAGTGAGGGGAGAGGAATATTTGACTTCACTCCACGGGAGACCAGTTTCATAAATTTTGGCGGCTAGACAACGGTGAAAAAGGTAGCTTGGCTGGCTTGGCCGAGGGAGAATGTTGACGGCATACCAAACAACATGATCCTAATGAGTTGGAAAATCCCTGGCCCTCCAGAGGACTGTCCAGATGCTACCGTCATGAGAAACGCTACTGTTTTATTGAATTCAGGCTCCCTCCCTTTCTTTAACAAGGGGCAAAATTTATTATTTGACCATTAAGGCATCCTAGAAGACATGAAGCGTAAAACCGTTTCAGAGTTAATTTGCCCTCGGGTGCAGGTCCAGTACCCCACACTGGGCACAAAACAAGTTGATCTTGCCAACGTGTCTCACATGAACATGTGTATTTGAAAGCCTTAGCTTTTGGATAAAGCTTAGGTTTTGGATATGCACTTGCAACCTTGGTCTGCAAGTCAAGTTGCCCATAGCTCACAAGCTGCTATCAGGTTGACTTGTTTTGGGCAAATCATTGTCTGGCACATGATGTGCTGAGCCCTGAGAAATAACAGTAAGTTTTTCCATAAAGAGTCAAATCACTAAAAGCTCTCGCCAGTTCTATATATCTGTCATGACAGTTTACTAGAGATGGGTATAAGGAACCAGTACTAAAGTTGTACCAGTTCCTGACAGGTCAGTACTGAAATATTGACATGGTCCTAGACTAATTTCGCTGCTATAAGTTTTTATGTAACGTTAATTCATTCTAACATAGCTGGCATTAAAAATTCTTAACCCTCGCCTAATGATGAAGCTGCTTGCGTCAGGTGATGACGTTTGACATTGTTGACTGCGTGTTTACATTCTGTGATCTCCAGTCATGGTGGACAGGGCTTAACGTTCAAATGTGTGGGCTCACTTTACTTAATTTACTAAAAAATGATACGTTCACTCACTAGATGATAATGCAACTAAATGCAATTTATGTAAAAAGGTTGTTACGTGTAAAGGAGGTAACTAAATACGTTAAGAAAAATAACTTTATTTTTTGCACCAAATTATGGAAAGTAGTATCAATAAGAGTATAGAGTACTGGTATAGATAAGCAGTATCAGTATCAATAAAATAAATAAAAGTTACTGGTACTGAGAGACTAGCTTTGGTTTTATAGAGAACTAAACAATGAAAGGACAGTAAATGTATTTTATGTAGAAAGGAAGATTTTAGTAACTCAACTATAATGATGATCACATTAACATCTAATACAATATTCTAAAAGAGACCGGAGATGTGTCTATGTTGTTCTTTTCTTTCGTTGCTTTATAACTAGTCTTGGCTAGAAATGATGCACTGAATGAGTTACTAATGGATACATTAATCACCTGTGTGGGTACTGTTTTATTTTGCCAAGTGACTGAGTTGCCATTGCAGACTTATAATTGTGACTCTATAATAACATCTGCATTATGAATACAGCTTAAAAAAACAAGGAGCCTCTTGCTATGTTCAGAATTCACAAACACATACTGTGCAATGGAAAAACGCTCTGATCTACCCGGTCCCAACTGTCGATACAAATGAATCTGAAAGCTGTGAAGACATGGGAAAAGTTAACGAGACGCTTTGTCTTCTGTCTCACTATTTTACCAGTTGTAAGACATTCCTTGCACATTAATTGCTATGCAACAGCTGCTCAGAGATCTGCGGAAAAAGACCCTGATCATTATCTCTCTCAAATATTTTTGAGAAGTCTGAGTAAAAAGCGCCAAGCTGTGATCAAGTCATTATGCTATAACTTTTAAAAAATATACAGTAAATATTCCGCTTTAACCTCTTTATTTATCTTCCTCACTACATTTTCTTTTGGTTTTCTTTATGAAAAGACACTAGTGTTAGTAGGTAAGTAGCCTTTTGTTGCTGCATTTACTAGCTTCGAGCTTGTTAGCTTTGTGCAGTCGCAGTTAAAGCGGCCTTGTTAAAAATAGAGAAACGTGTGAGTGAGTGTAGCTTTTCTAGTCCTAGTGTATCATGGTTGGCTGAGATTTTGACGTTTATGTCTGCTCTGTGATAGGCTGTTAGATCTATCAAATCGAGTAAAAAATGTGCAAGGTTTATCATCGTTATCGATATAAATTCATTGCAATCTAGTATTGAGAACGTTTTATCACCCAGCTCTAGAGGAAATTGCTGTAAAAGAACAGGTAAACTCAGTTAACTTTATTGGGATTTACTGTAGAACATGTTTTTCACCTGGAGTTTTGTAAACCTCATTGAGCAGATTCTCGCTGAGTGTCTGCGGGGCTCCGGACGCTACGCTGTGGGTCCAGCTCTGGCAGATCGCTTGCAACAAAAGCGTCTGAGCCCTTGTGGCCTGCACGGTGAAGTGGGGTAGTTCAAAAATACACTCAGTGGTGGGGACCGAAGACCTTTTGCTCCTGCAACAGAGGGACAGAGAAAGACAGGATTAGATCAGAGGATAATACATGGGGTGAAAGAGACACAGAGAGATTCAGGATATATTGACAATAAGAAATGAAAGAATGGAGAGTCGCGCATAAGCGCCAATATACACTGAATGAAACAGACACCGGTGGAAACAAATGGTTCACAACTTCCACGAATCCATCAATATCACATCGCAATATAAAACAGCTCATTGATAGCACGCGGGGCCAAATAGGTAGAACTACATTCCAACAGCAAATTGAAGAAGTACCAAGTTCAAGCCAAGCTTTCCTTAGTTACTTGGCAGGTAGATGCAGTTTGCCTCTTTGCCACCGACCCTTCTCTCCCCTCCGTCAAAACTGTGATGATGATTTATGTGAAGAGATGTACAGCCCAGAAACCTGAACCTGAAAAGAATCTCTACGCATTTAACATTTCATCTGTCTCCAAGAACAGTGTGGAGGGAGAGAGTCTGTGTGTGTGTGTGTGTGTGTGTGTGTGTGTGTATGACAAGCTGATGAGTTGAGCGTTCAGGGGGATGA